>NC_135556.1:23632722-23775222 GCF_964340395.1 Glandiceps talaboti | reverse complement strand
CTCTGTATAGTAGTTGTATTGACCATGGTACAACCATACATTCTGTGCTGTTGTGGTGAGTGTTTGTTTTATGTTGGTATTTTCATAAATGTGCTACTCTCTCTGGTATAATGATGGAATACAATGAAATTATTTGTCAATGTTGGATATACAACTGACCCAAAACTAATTTCTCTATAACTCAATGTTTGGCTTACCCCATATTGGATTTTTAATTCTTCCAACTATGAGATGATGTCAATAGTGTCACCACGCAATCAGAACCAACTCGGAGGGTTGAGCTGTACAATGTAACTATGGTTACCATATTTAACAAAATGTCAGGTGTAATAGCAAGAGCAATGTCCCCACATACATGGCTTGATTTAAGTCTGCTAAACATAAAAGTTACCCTGGAATTCATGCGGATGGCGATTTTAAATTTTGGTTTTCCCATCACCAAAATTTAAAATTACCATCCGCATGGATTCCAGGCTAACCAAAAGTGCACAAAGATGGGATTTTGATTTGGGTGATGAAAGCTTCAAAAATCCAAAAATCTTTTTTACTGTATCTCAGGTTGAAGGGAAAGTTTGTTCTGTACCAGTAACTAAATTCAGAAATTTCTACTAGTAGTACAAACAGTTCTGAATGCTTGCATCATAATGGGAGTGGCTGATGTAATCAATGCGAGGTGAATGAAGAATCTTATCGCATATGCTGTAAGCTGAAAAATCCAATGCTGAAAGAAACCTGTGTGTTAAAAATGAATAACAGTATTGTAGGATATGAGGTAGGCAAATATATAAGATAACACAGTTTCCTACTGTACATTCCCACACTGTTAAACACTATCAAACCTACCTTTTAACAATGCTCCTTTGTCAAATTTGGGGTAAGCCAAACATTTTTGCTCCTAGCGAAATAGTTAACGAGGAAACATCTCATCCCTGTAGTGGAAAATTTGTCCCGGGTATTATGAAGTACAATATTGGGAAAGTGACAAATACAAAACCATTAGCTACCTAAATATTTTGTCAAGGTATTACACCATTGAGGTTGAAAAAGACCAGATAAACACATCCATTGTGAACACCCATTTATAATATAACAAGAAACAGGAACCCTATGAGCTCAGAATTGAGAGTTCATTTCCCCAAATTTTGTTTGCTTCACGTGTTACCGAGCAATTGCCGCTAATAAAAGGAATTGTATGAATGAGAACATTGTAACAATTTAAGGAGGAGGAAGGAATTCTTGACTAATGATACAGGCAAGCATGCACTGCTGTGTCCAATCTAAGTCATGTTGGATAGATGTATGCATGGTTGTGTGTGTGTGTGTGTGTGTGTGTGGTATTTGGCATTGTCTTTGAAGGGCTGAGTCGTTCAATATGTTACACCTTTTTTTTTTTGCCTTTTTCATCCTGTTTGGTAAGCTTGTCAGATTGAATCAACTTCCGTAGCAAGGCCATTAAACGGATTCTTTGAAGTGTTTATTTCATCTAAGTACACAATAAATTGACCTTCACCTGCTTAGTAAAAGGTGACATATATTCTATGCTAGACTCACACACACTGCCAGATGCTGCAAAACATGTAGTTGTAGTTTCGTAACAGTCATCCATGTACTAAATCCTCTTTTTTAGAACACAACTGTGTAGGCTAGTGTTATCCTTCATGATCGATAAATGTTGAATACTCTATACGTGTGTTTTTGACATACTACCATGTAATGGATTCCCATTCACTGTACTACATAGTTCAGTATTTATATTTAACTTTTTAAAACCTCACCTAACATACTAAAGAGGTCTGAATTTTTACAGTTTCCTGTGTATTTAATCTATGATTAAATTCAAGAACCTCAGTGAAATGTGGATATTTATTATTGAATACAAACTGATGTTATAAAACATGATCATTTTTAGATATCTAAAAAGAGAACCAGAATGTGAAAATGTTTATGATTTTAATTTGTACATTTTTACATTGAACTTGACTCCTGTCTTTTAATATTGAGAACCAAGAACAGTTAATTTAACATGCAACTGAGTTTTGTTATTGTTGTAGTTGTTGGTTTTACAATATTCTGTGTCTATGAACAATTCAAGTAAAGCTCCAGACAAATTCAGTAATGTTTTTCATCAGGTATGTGGATTTATTTACATACTAATTAATGCTGCTCATTAGACCATTCCCTAAAAGTTAAAAACTAAGTCAGCTCTTTGAATAAACTAGACTCTGGAGAGGTTACTCTACTGAATGAGATTCCTGAGTGAATATTCTTGTATTTCCTATTGCATCATCTTCAACCAATGAACAACCTAGAAAACCAACCAATCATAGAGTCAGTCTCATTTCAAACCAATAAATGATATAAGATTCAACCAATCATAGAGCTAGACTCATTTCAAAATAATAAGTGGTTTAGGAAACTGAATAATGCAGCGATGGTAAAAGCAAATCAAGTACATTATTGTCACCATTATTTGAAAGTTCCCTCCCCATCCTGTTTCACTGATTCTAAGTAAATGTTAGTGAAGACTCTAAAATGGTATTCACACCAAATTTATAACATGGCAACCTAAAACAGTACAAAAAAGCTCTAGCTAAAACCTTAGTAAAAGTATGGAAGTATAACGTGGGTTATACTTCCATGGTAAAAGGAAGCCTTCACTTTAATGATGTATTTCTGACCTTTTACTATTATTAGTACATGGTAGAACAAGTTACTTCCTGTGATTAATTCTTTTCAGTCTGTACAGTTGTCTCGTTAATGGTAGTGTGTGAAAAGTAACCCCCAAATGACCCCAACCTAAAAATAGCTACCAATTACAGATTATCTGCCACCAATCAAAACCCATTGGTATTATTCTAGCCTCTCTATTTACTGTTTATATTGTTATTGGTTCTATTTACTAAACACAACATTGGTCTGTGCTGCAGTTTGCCATTTTTTTCAGCTGTGTCTATTGCTAGTGTTTGGCAACTTCAGTATGGGGGGGGGGGGGTTATTTGAAACTTTCTTAATAGCATTATGTATTTTGTTCTAGTTTTTACCAAACCATAAACTGTCTAAACATTATTCTGAATAGTTTGAGATAAAATTGATTTCTATCTAGATGAAAATTCTTTTTGAGATCTCAACTGTGATGATGCCCTGATATTCTTAATAATATGTGAAATGATCGTCACTTGTTCTGTGTTATGACCAACAAGCTGATTTTTGGTTTGACTGTTACTTGTTGATTACCTAGTACAAAACAAAGCAATAAACAATTCACAATATTTTAACATATTAAACAAACAAAATGTGACAAGAATATCATCTTTCCTTCGTCTGAAACGTATAAACACATATAGCTTGTATTAAATTTGATTTGATCACATATCTAAAAAATGCCTTTAAGTTCTTTTACTTGATTAAGATATATTATCATCTTTTTCTATTTTTACAATTCTGTTTTTTTTTCAGCTGTGCATAGGCCCAAATCCTTTACAAGTCTGTTGATAGAGGGCGCTGTTTAGAAATGAGCAGACTTGTACCATATCATTCATGATCTGAAAACAGATCATGTTCAGAGTCAGCCCAATATTTATTTCTTTTGAACCCAAGAATCTTTTACTTCCCTATCATGGTCATCCCACCAGCAGATTCCATTTATTTGGTTAGATTTTGAGGGGGATAAAAAAATCATAGTTCTTGTGAGGTCCAGAATATTGGCATTGATTAGCAAACAAGATAGAAACGTAGACATAAGAAATGTAATTTGCTTTATCAAGTACAGTACATGTTTGTTGGAGCGTTAAGGAGTTACCAGGAATGAGCTCAGCAACAAAAAAAGAAGTCCTTTTGTTGCTGAATTATCATGTAATTAGGGTGTGCAATTAACATTTGTGGTCATTAATTGCATTAATTTTGCATTTCCTCCTTTCACTAATTGTTATGTGGCTATTGTTTGTGGCCATGGGTCACTGATTGTAAAGCACTGATTAGTTATTGGAGTCTACACTGCAAGAGTGTTATAGCTTCCAAGTGTTGTCCTTTCATAAAATCTGTGATTTCAATTTCTTAAAAACAACAAAATGTGAAGAAAATGTGAAAAATGTGAAGAGTAGATTTATATTTGTGATGATTGTGAGTTATTTCTTTACATTCAAAAGTTATTTTTTCAAGTCCTACAAAACTTGCAATTCCCTTGTGGCTGTTGTCATTAATTGAAAGGAAGCTTTAGAAAAAAGAGTGCATTCAGTGAAATGGCAATTGAGGCAATTCTCTTCACCTTTGTTTCTCTGGCTAGCATTGCATCATCACTTGACTTACACACATCAATACCTGAAAAACAAGGTATCTCAAGAAGTTTGGAATGATAAAAGAACAAGATAACATTTGTAATGCAGAATTCATCAAATTGTTCTTTCTGCTAATTCTTTGGTGACAGTACCCAGTGCTAATTCTTTGGTGACACTTCATTAGAATTAATTAAGGACTACACAGACATTAACTCACAGTCATAGCTGCAATTAAGTGATCATCCAAACTTGTTTTTTGAACTCCATGGACCTAAGAATCATGTCTTCACACAGAAAACATAGCATCACTGCATAACTATGATCATTACTGGTGGCTAAACCACAGAAAACATAGCATCACTGCATAACTATGATCATTACTGGTGGCTAAACCACAGAAAACATAGCATCACTGCATTACTATGATCATTACTGGTGGCTAAACCACAGAAAACATAGCATCACTGCATTACTATGATCATTACTGGTGGCTAAATCACAGAAAACATAGCATCACTGCATTAATTACTATGATCATTACTGGTGGCTAAACCACAGAAAACATAGCATCACTGCATAACTATGATCATTACTGGTGGCTAAATCACAGAAAACATAGCATCACTGCATATTGCTATGATCATTACTGGTGGCTAAACCACAGAAAACATAGCATCACTGCATAACTATGATCATTACTGGTGGCTAAACCACAGAAAACATAGCATCACTGCATTACTATGATCATTACTGGTGGCTAAACCACAGAAAACATAGCATCACTGCATTACTATGATCATTACTGGTGGCTAAACCACAGAAAACATAGCATCACTGCATAACTATGATCATTACTGGTGGCTAAACCACAGAAAACATAGCATCACTGCATTACTATGATCATTACTGGTGGCTAAACCACAGAAAACATAGCATCACTGCATTACTATGATCATTACTGGTGGCTAAACCACAGAAAACATAGCATCACTGCATTACTATGATCATTACTGGTGGCTAAACCACAGAAAACATAGCATCACTGCATTACTATGATCATTACTGGTGGCTAAACCACAGAAAACATAGCATCACTGCATTACTATGATCATTACTGGTGGCTAAACCACAGAAAACATAGCATCACTGCATTACTATGATCATTACTGGTGGCTAAACCACAGAAAACATAGCATCACTGCATTACTATGATCATTACTGGTGGCTAAACCCCCAGGGGGCTACTCCCCTTATATGAGTATACGTGTACGCCCTTTGGGGTGCATTTTCTAGCCCTGTTGATCTAAAATGGGGTCTGTTTTTTTCGAGTTGAAGAGTCTACAATGGGGTCCACTTTCAATTATCTTTTATTTTGCTTGGTCTAAAATGTGGTCCACTGTCCTTACCAAATCATAATTGCCATTAATTACCCCAAAATTTTGCCTTGTAAGGAAAATGTAGTTAGGTCTAAACTTTCATCTTTTAGTAACCTATAATGGTCTAAAATAGGGTATTGATTTTTGGTCAAAGTGGGTCTAAAATGGGGCCTGGGGTTTCCAGCACTGGCCACACACCCCTACCAGAATTGGCCACTGGTACTGCCCCCAGGGGGCCACACACCCCTACCAGAATTGGCCACTGGTACCGTCCCCCGGGGCTAAACTAGACTTAGGTGTATTGAAATGAGTGTCGTCCCATCACTATGGCTACTTTAATAATTGAATCAAAGATTAGCCTACATCAGACAGATCAAAACATCACAAACATTTCAAATTTGCTGTTCTTAAAGTAAAACATTTTACAATGTATATGACATCAAGTTGTTTCTGAATTCTAATGTTATGTTTATTTATTAAAGTGTCATGTGTGGACTTACCCATAGCCACACCCAGCCCCTAGGGCTTACAAGACACTAAAGTAATACAAATCTTTAACTTATGAATAAGTAAGCGTACATATTTAAACATTGTACATAAATTCCTTTCTCTTACAAAAAGCATCGCTAACAAAATTTGCTAGGTCAAATGGCATGTTTGTCATTAAAAATTCTAGGTTTTCGACAACGTCTCTTGTGTCAAAGTGAGGAGATATTTCCCTAGCTTTTGAAAACAGAAACTCTCGAAATTCATGATAAAGTCCACAGTGAAAAAGGAAATAATATCAAAGTTGCAGGCTTCAGATGTACTTTCAGTTTATTTTCACATTCAGGGTAGATTATAGTCTGGATGTCAACATGGTTTCTAACTAAAACAATGTGAGTGGAGGTGTAAATGGTAACAATACTGTATAGGAACTAGACTATGTGAGTGGAGGTGTAAATGGTAACAATACTGTATAGGAACTAGACTATGTGAGTGGAGGTGTAAATGGTAATAATACTGTATAGGAACTAGACTATGTGAGTGGAGGTGTAAATGGTAATGATACTGTATAGGAACTAGACTGTGAGTGGAGGTGTAAATGGTAATGATACTGTATAGGAATTAGACTGTGAGTGGAGGTGTAAATGGTAACTATACTGTATAGGAACTAGACTAGGTAGATTGTGATGTAGCCCAGATCTGCATGACACCATAGTAATTGGTAACAATTGGTCAGATTTTGACAATTATGGACTCTACAGGTTGGATATCATCAATTTTCTGTAAAAGATCGCGGCACATGATGTACGTTATTATTCAGATGTACTTTGGTTTAGTTCTAAACTAGTACAGTATTACATATTAAAAACTTCATTACATTACTGTTCCAGCACATATTTCTGTGCTCCCGCAACCGTGTTCATATAAACATAATGACATCATCACATCCCCACATGATTTTAGTTTAAACAGACTGGAGGTGGAGTCCTGGTTGGACATTTGTATATCAGTGCAGTTCGATTACGAATACGGTCGTCAGTAACTAGACTAACACCATAGTAGTTGGTAAAGATTGATCAGGTATTGACAACATTATAGACTTGTACAAGTTGGAAGTCATCAACTTTCTATAAAAAGATCAAGGCATACAAAGTTAGCTTCAATAATGTCCATTCTCCACTGTAGGTTGTATATATTAGTATGTGGAATATGACCTGAACAAAAGAGCTAGGACACAGTTCCAGCTAGTCTAGAGGTGTTTACTATCTCAAGAAGCTCTACACCTCGTAGACAAGCCTCAGAGCTATAAGGTCCAACCTACAAGAATGTACTTTTAGGTGGAATGACTCTTGAAAAGGACAGAGTTCCAGGGTATGAGAATGTCCTGTCAGTGGAATGACCTGAAATGTCTTGAAAATGACACAGTCCAAGCCTCCTAAAATATACTTAAGGCGGGAACTGGGATGGCTGCATTAATGACCAAAAGTGTAATACTTGAAAAGGGCACAGTTCCAACCTATGATGAGAAAGTAGAGTTGTACAGGTAGATAGGATGTAGGTTAATACAGGGGTGACTACATGTTATAACCTAGGTTACATTTCCATGACAACCAACTCTTAGTCAAATAAAGGAACAAACAAGATATTTCCTCCTGAGAAACAAAAATAAACCTTTTTTTTGTTCCTAAGATAACATTTGCTCTCACAATCATAAAATTTTATCACTCTTTAAATGTTTATTTCTCCATGTTGAAAAGGTATTTAGTTGAAAGGTAACCATACTACAGTTGTGTACTACAGAAATGCATTCATTTTATTAAGGCATAAACACACACTGCCAACATTGTTAGTGTTCCCAATATTTTCTTTTTTCTTTTTTCTCTGTTTGGTTGAGTAGTTCAAAATAAGCTCGTCAGGAAAGAAATAAAACAGGTGGCCTCAAAACAGCAATATAGTAAAGTAATGAGATGAAGTCATATGAATAAAAAAAAGTGTGTTGACTTACCAAATAAAAAATAATTCAGTTTACATAAAAGTTAAATATGGCTGTTTGTGGTTTCAGTTATTTTTTACTGGATTTTTTTGCAAAAAAGGTGTTTTGAGTTACCAAATTAAAAACAGTTCAAATTCAGTTTACATAAAAAATATATATGTAGCCATTTGTGGTTTCAATTATTCCTTACTACGGTTTGACATTGACTCTTCAGTTCTAGGGTTAATAGTCAGTGGTATTCCAGGGACTCTAGATCTATAGATTTGTAGATAATGGAATTTTAAGTCAGAGACTTGGCTATCTTGCTAGACACATGACGTAGAGACTTTGCTATCTGGCATGACACTAGCTTAGAGACTTATCTGGCTTGAGATAGTGACTGCAATGACATTGTCAACAAGGGAAACCAGATAGCCGAGTCTCTGGGAGTTAACACATTGATGTAGACTTGAACCAGTATTGCTACTACATTATTCCACATCAAAATGTCAGTTAGGATAGCAGAATAGTGTAGTCATGATGTTGGTTTGGGTCTACACGTAGGCTAACACATTGACTAAGATTCCTTCGACTTGGCCTTCATCTTTCTATCTACCGTGCTTTGGCAATAAATCCATTGCCGTTTTAATGATCACACCATTTGTGAAGGATCCAACTTCAACTTAGTTGAAGAAACTATCCTAGAATCGATCCAGCTAGGTGATTGGGGGTTTTGAATTTTGATGAAATAACGAAATCAAAACTCTTATCTGCATGGATTCCTGGCTACTTTCTATCATGCAAAGGTACAGAATGTAGATGAATTAATGTCTAATCAAAATCAGCACTGTACTGAAAAGTGAGGGTTATGTAGTTATGGAGTCTTGGGGGACATGACACTACATACTTTGTCCACAGAGAAAAGTAATCTGGAACTTGTGTCTTAATTACTCGCCTGGAATCCATGCAAATGGGATTCCCCATTCTACTGGATTCTAGGTTATGTCTCTATGTGAACCGTTCATTGCAAGACCTTTCATTTTTTTTAGACATTTAAAGAACATGGATTCCAGCTTATCCATGCCTTCTCCACATTTATTAGTCATATTGCACAGGACAGTGTAGTTGAGATGCTACCTATGGTATCAAATCATCACTTACCACCATAAAGAGAGACCATGAGAGATCTTGAGATTCATTGCCAAATAACATCTAGACTGAGCACACAGCATGGATTCCAGGCTACTGAATACACACACTAACTGATACCTCAGGTTAGCATCCAAAACTATAAGAACGTTGTAAAATAAATAAAAAGCATTATATGACATCATATACTTTTTCACTGAGAATTGAACATTTTTTTCCAAATACACTGACGCATGTTAATGAATAGTCTCATAGAGTTCAGGGTCACCTATGAAAAGTACACAGGGTCATGTTACATGACCCAAATTTGTTTTATTGAAGTTCAAAATACAAATTAAGGTAAAGAAACCTAAAACTAGAAGCATTGAACTTGACTGTATTTAAAACTTCCTGAGTAGGGTATTCATAACCAATGGTATAGAATTAACCATAGAGACCCTACACGTGTAGTGTCTATGAATTAACTGAACTCGCAATGCTCTAGAAATATAAAAGGTACATATTGTTATTTTTTGTCAGTCATACAAGTTACAATCTATATACCTTTATACATTTGTATACCACCATAACTTGGCAATCCACTGCCAAAGTGAAATTCAAGTAAAGAATGTTTACACTTCTTTAGAAACATAAAAGCTACATATTGTTTTCAGTTATACAGTCTATACCTGTATATCACCATAACTTGGCAATTCACAGTCAAAGTGAAATTCAAGTAAAAAATTAAAAGATAAAAACTGTGACACAAAAATATAAATGTATTGGTTTACAGTTTTGCTAACTGTTTGTCACCATGCAGATGGATTTTTCTGGTATTAGTTTTTAGAGTGCCAGTGGAGAGCAAATTTTGAAAGATTTATTTTTAAAATTGTAAAGTTCCAGCTTGTGCTTAGTATCAGATAGTGTATTCTCTCTACAAATATAATATCCAATGTGGACACATTAGGAAAGGTAAGACAGTATAATTTCTACCTATTAAAACTAACACACCATGCAAAACCAGCACAAAAAATATCAGCATTTGAAATCAACAAATGCCAGCTACATATGCCAAACTGACAAAACAATTTACTGGTCAAATCCACCTGTTAGGACTGTACAACACAACTTTTTAAAAAGTCTAACCTGTTAGGTACTATTCCCAAATTAATTTGATGTACGAAATCTCAGACCACTAAACTTTTAGTGGTCTGAAATGAAATCTACATCAAATTTAGAGATCAGTGCATAAAAGTCAACATACGTGTCAAATTGATCGATATGTAAAATATGAAATGTACATGCAATTACGATATAAACATGGGCCATCAGGCATTTTTTAGGTGATACCATACAGTAATTACAACTCAAATATTGTGTATAGCATATGTATGTTTAAATGTCTAACTGTTTTGAGATTGACAGGTGGTGATCAAAATCCAATCTGATAGTGGCAACATGTCCTTCAGTGTTCCCTTGTTCTTATCTGTGGTATTACCCAATACACCTCTGACACACGATTACAAGAAACATGACTACTCTGTTGTTTACTCTAGATAGGACCAGGAGTGTTTTGTATTTGCATTAACCTTTGCTGTTTACAGTAATCAGTTCCAGCTTTCTGATGTAAGTACAACTTTTGAAAAATTGATTGTTATATAATTTGAGATAAACTGTGAGTGGCTTTTAAAACTCAAGCACTTCCACGTACCCCCACACATGCCCAGTGACATATAAATACTGCTCTTTGTTGAGTAGATTTCAGATTGAAATATGTGCTACTCTGGGAAAATGTTTGGTTTCAAGGTATAATATATAGTTTGACACTGTGTTAAGGGTAGGAGACAGTCTAGCAGGGAGAGTAAATAATTTGTTTTAAAGTTCATATCTGCTGATGATATTAACTTTTTCAAAGAAATCATTGTTGCATCTCACCTGATATCTGATAAATATTTTTAGTTCTCATCACCTTAGGTTACCTATAATGAGTTCCATAGGCTTTTTATCCCAACTGAGGGTTGTCTCTCTATAGTTATCCTGGTTTTGATCAATGAAGAAAATGTGGGAAATTTGCTAGATTGCCTCCACCCTGGTCCCCTTTTGGAATTCTGTATTTTAAACTGCAAACTTTACCAAATTTCGCTGCTCTATGTTAAAGACAAAATTGCTGAGTCACTTTGATTTTGGATGATGTTAGTGGCGTAGTCTGTTCACCAATGGCCTAGTCCAGTCATGTGGCTCTTTCCCCTATCAGGCAGTGGGGATTACCAAGTTTTGGGTGGTATGCAGGTATATGTTGTATGGCCTGGTTGTATGGTAACTTGTAAAATCAGGACGGTCCTAGTCTGACAAACACTATAGCTCTGTAAAGATATCCAAAAAGTTAAATAAATACTAAGTTAGGGTTCGATCTAAACCACATAGTCTAGAGGCTAACGGTTGCATCAAATCTCTGGAGTGAAGAGAGATCTTTGAAGCCACAGATAGCCTCTAGACTTAACTAACCCCTTCAAAAGCACTGATGTATGTAGCAAACATAATGTGAACCTGTTCATAAATTTATCAAGAAAGTCACCAAGAGTAAAACCCTGAAGGAATTCCATTGATTTATGATTTCCTTAAAACACCTGCTGTTGTTTTTCTTAACCTAAAACTAAATGCTAATGTGTGTTTTATTTGTGTTTTCTTACTGCTTTCAACAAAGCAGATACAATAAATCTGTTATTTCTGAGTAACAACATCAACATAAATTACAATCGGTTGATTGATTCCACCTGTCACCTCCCCCAATTATTAAAAAAGATAAATTTACATCCGAATACCAGAATCAGTGCATTGAATACAAGGACCAAACACACACAAGTATGTGTTTGCCAAGCAAAATTGATCAATATTAAATAAACCATACCCTTTGTCATTTATGTTTGAATGTTGGATGTTTACCGACAGATGAAAATACTTGTAGTAATGACAGTAATCCCCTATAGATGAACTCCAGGGGAGGAAATTTTCAAGAAGCTACTGCTGATATGTGTGGTTTACCACATGCAAGGTTTCTAGGTATCCTGTACAGTAAGGTGTTATTTATTTATAGCATACATATCATTTCCTGTGAGTTGTACTGTTACTATGTTATCCCTACGTAGTAGGAATGTCAGACCAACAGTGTAATAATATATCATAACATATCTGACACTGTACTACAAGTCAAATCACTTAGATTCTGGTTCATTGAAATGTCATCTATTCTTTCAGGTTTAATTCACACCTGAGTCTTACCTCATCCGAGTCTCATCAGCCATAATTTTTCTCTATTCTTGTAAAATATGCCTTCTAAGGCAGGGATAAATGGAGGCATGCAGCCCGGTGTGTGTGGGGGGGGGGGGGGGGGGTATACTTGTAACAGAGCTCTGGGCTACTAGGGTGGAGGTGCTTGTAACAAATCTCTGGGCAAGGGTTGGTATATTTGTATTAATTAAGTCGCAGTGGCTAGGGTGGGGGTACTTGTAATATTTAAGTCTCAGTGTGGGCTAGGGTGGGGGTACTTCTAACATTAGTCTCTGGCTAGGGTGGGGGTACTTCTAACAAATCTGTGGACTAGGGTTGGGGTAATTTGTGGGAATCACTGTTTGAGCTCGATTATAGATACAAAACTAGTCTCAAAATTACTGTGTGTCCCAGTACACAATTATTTCCCCAGAAATCGTCTCCGACGTGTATCCCAAATTCTGTTTTCAATTGCCATGGTTTTTGCTAGCGTTCATTGCTTAGTACTGTAAATGTTAGTTAACATTACAACATTAAACTCAATAAATTGTCAACATATGAATACCTATTCAACAAAATTTTTGAGAGGGAAAATTTCCTTCACAAAGTGTTTGCATTCTAGACACTTGAATGGTTCCTATTGAAAACTACCAAGGAGTTGTCTTGAAAAATATAATATATTATGAAGCATGCAGGCAACGGATGTTTAATGTGGAATCCTTTGTTTAACAGTGAGACAGCAAACAGTATTTAAAATGTGTCTGGAGGAAATCTGTGGCCAGAGATAAACAAAGAAATCTTTTCAAACTCACCTGAAATAAAAACCACAAAGTCACTTATTGTGATGCTAATTAACCTTTTCAATGCTATCAAGTTTGCCTGCTGAAAATATTATTTGAATGAGAAAATGTTGTTTTTCTCAAAATTTTTGGAAATTTTCCAAAAATTTCAACTATATTTTAGGCTTGAAAGCACACAAATGACTTACAAGTATGATTCATGTCATATTTTGGTCCAGGAATTATGCAATAAAAATTCCCGCCAAAACTATTTCTACAAAAATTCTTGTTTTCTTTAACTTTTTGGCACATTGCAACATTATTTTTCACTGGAATCATAGCTATGGTTCTTAAATATGAATTCACATCAAAAGTTTGGTCTGCAAATCATGTAGCATAACATTTCTTGCCAAAATTATTTGAATAGAAATTTTGATATTTGTTAAATTTTTAAACACATTTCATCTTTATTTTAGGTTGAGGTCATAGAAATTATTCAAAATTACTTTGTGATGTCCAAAATTTGGTCCAAAATGGCCAGAAAAAATGTTTTGTTTTGCTCACAAGTGTGGTAATTATAGGTCACAGAAATAATCAGCATTGATTTGTCCCTAAAAATATTGGCTGTGATCCAAGATCACAGTGTATTAAAAGTGAATGTCAAGCAGGCTAAGGTTTAGGGGCAAGTGTGAACAGGTGTCTTTGTTTTACATCTTGAGAGTTTACTCAGTGAACAATAAATGTGTAAATCCCATAGACTGAAGACAATAGGTAGGAAATGATGGATTTGAGACCAAATGAATAGTTGTGAAGGAAGCCAGTTTATGTGTACTGTAGTTAGGTATGTGCTGTAAGCCATGTAGTGGTAGTTGATGTGATCTTAGGTGTCACAGATTACCTATGTGGAGCCAAAAGATATTTGTCCGTACTTGAAAGTGACCCATCTAAAGTTTGATTCCAATGTCTATGGTTTGATAACGTGAGAGATAGGTCGAGGGTAGTAGGTTCTACAATGTTCCTGTATTTTATGATGGAATTTTTTAATTTAAACAAGTAGTTGATTGAGATGTGCAAATTTATTAGACAGTCAATGTCCTGGTTGACAAGATTGATTGGTGAATGAATACTAGTAGTTTGTTGGATTGTTGGATGGATATGTGGGGGATGGTTGATGGGTGGGTGGGTTGGTTGGTTGGTCGGTTGGTTGGTTGGTTGGTTGGTTGGTTGGTTGGATGGATTGATGGTTGGTAACAATGGTTGCTTGGTAAAATATCATTGGCTGAAAAAAGTTAGTATGAAATCTGTGGTGAAACTAACTTCTTATAGGGAATATTTACAATGTATTCTGTTAGGCCAAGGAACAACAAACAATGAACAGTGAACAATGTATTTGAAATTTCCAACCAATCACATCGTGTGTTTCTTCCACAAAGATGAAATTTGACTAGCTAGTAAACAAAGGTTCATTGAATATTCAGCCAATCAGACAGTATCTATAGGTGTGTAATTCTAAAAGTGCCTACATGTCATATCGTATAGTAGAAGGACTGACATTTACTAAGTTCTGAGTGTACTATTAGCAACTGACACATTCCACAACTTTTATTTCTTGACTAGAAACGCTACCAGTATTTGCACTGTGATACTTCCTAAAACATACTTACTATAATACATCACAGCTTTTGGCCAGCCTCTTTTGGCAGAACACTTTACCTGTCATTTCAACAAAATAAATGAATGGTTTTAGTGATGTAATTCGTGACCCTAATGATGTCACTGAATCAATGGTGTTGTCTATCACTTATAATAGACTGCATTCTTTGCTGCATACAATCATGTCAAGTTACTCGTCAAACAAAAAACTCAAATATGAAACAAAACAAGAATCGTGAATTTCTGCACTATATATAAAGTGGCTGTTAACCTTTGACCTCAACTTTGAAAGGTTCCCCTCCCTCTCCTTGGTTGTCGTGGCCAGCGGTGGACATTTAAACATCAGTCTTCAATTGATAGTGAGACATGTACTAGTCAGAATCACTTGCATTGATTGATTCGTTCTTTCATCACTTAAACGGTTCATTTAAACCGATTACAAAGAGTCAGCAATTATTTGGTAAACAGCCCTGTACTAAGTCTGATCCAGGTTTTATAGCTATATCCAACCACTGCCTATTAATCCAAAGTAATCTCTCGAGATTTGGAGATTAGAGTCACTTAAAGGAGGACTTGATATTTCTCTTTCATCTTCAGATGAACCCTGCTGTTCCAGTAACAATGCTGAAGGTTATGAGATTGTATACTAAGAAAATCCTGTGGTTGCCTGCTAGTGCATGTAGTAATATGAATGTTTGTCAGTTAGAAAATACAATATAAATGTTATGCTAGAGAAGTGTGTGTATATTGCAATAACGCAGGTGTGTGTACACAACTCTGAGTGCCTGAGAGATCATCAACTTATAAAGAATATCATATTTCAGGTTGATGGAGATTGTACGTGTCCTTCTTTCTCATCCATCAGGTCATTTTCTTATCAGCAATGAGACAGGATCAACTTGGTTTGTGGTCATTTGTCTCTTCATGCAAGCATTGATTCATGACGTACCAAGAGACAAACTCATTCTGTTGCCAATTACAATCGGTAAACTGGTGATTTTCTGTACGCCATCACCACTGAAAGGAAGGTGTATAGACTGAATGTCGATCTCTTTGATCCTTACCAAGGGGATCTTGTTTCACAAAAGCTGATCTGATTGTTTCAATTGTTTCCTATCTTTTATTCTTAGCCTTTATGGAACGATGAGTTTGTTCAAGTGTGTCACATTGGTCAAGTCATTCGGTGTCTAGGGAAAACGCTAAACAGTACCTGTGGGCAAGCATCTGCCAATCAACTTTCTGAAAAACAGTAGTTTTTTTAGCTTTTTTTTCGTATCTTTGAAGGCATGAAATCATGTATTCAACAGCATTACTGAAATTTTCTTATTGATTATATTTAAGCACTTGTATGGAATCTCTACCAAGTTTTGTTGTAATTAATAGCAATTAAGTGTGTTTGGTGCCTGACTGTATCAACAACAATCAATACCTTCATCAGTCACTTTCCTTTCACCTAATTGTCGTTGGAGCCCTGTTTGTCTTTCGTTTCCACTTTCATTCCCCACCATAGATTGCCCCAGAGGCAAATCTTTATGTAGGTAACTGTTCCTAAATGCCACTAATCAGCTGATTTGTATTTTCTGAAGTTGTCACATTCCAGACCGATTCATTTGTAAATGAAACACACTGTATGCTGATCTATAAACTCTCAACAATTCAGGCAAGATTAGGGGGAAACTGGAGGTCAAATTTTTACCCCTCTCGACTTCACCCATCCTCAAGCTATTTGGCTGTCTGATGGATTGCTAGTAACTACTGTAAATGACCATGGAGGCAGTCAGAATTTACACAAAAGACCAAAAGTTGTCTGAAAACACATTGATCAAGAAAGAACTTGAGAAACAAACATTAGCATTTCTTGAATTCAGCTGTCTATTCTGCTTGTTTTGAAGGTATACCTTATATCAATACCACGTATCTTTTGCAAATATGTGTCTTGGCTTTGTGCTCCCAGATTTACTGCATTCCAAAATTTTTCTCTCTAGATTTCTTTGAAAGAAACAAATGTTTGCAGTGTAGATTTTGTTGCACTAGTAAAGTTACACCACAGTCCCTCTGTTACAGTGTAAATTTTTGTTGTGCCAGTAAAGTTACACCCCATAGACCTTTCTGTCACAGATACAGGGACTTCATGTGCTGACATGTAGCCCTAGGCAGGTAGAGTCACATATTGTTCGTGTGTAACTTTCAACTATGGAATTTCAATGTCCAATAATTATTTTTTTTCTGGTGTGCAACCAGTTGAAAGTTCAAGCATCACTTAGTACTGATTATTTTGTGAAGTTGTAGAAATGTAAATTTGTGCTTCTAAAATGACAACCATACACAGTGTCATCAGTATAGAGTCCCTTCTACTTTTTTTCAACCATAGGGAATTAAGAAGTCAGTGACAAAGTTTAAAACCTTTAGGAATATTGGTACAGTATGTACTAGTAAAATGAACCATCTGGTTCTAAAGATCAATGAATTGGAGGTTTCTTTGGTGAAGTGTTTGAAAATGGATGGAAAAAGTATATGTAAAGTTTACTTGTCTTTAGTTCCCCCATCTCCCCATCACCCAATTTTTTCCAAATTTAAGTGATAAATGTAAGAACAGCCATGTCAAATCTACTGGTCCCCCCCCCCCTCCATCTTTTTCAGTCAACCACCTAAACTTAAGGTTGCATGAACATATGGTAAACTTAAAAAATGAAAATTTTACTACTCCATACCTGATACTTGATTTTCATTTTTCAATTTACTTCCAATATTAAGGCATGACATATATGGAAAATCTCAGATTTTTACCTGACCTCTCCCAACCTCCTTACTTTGAGTGAGTTTCCCCAATTTTAATAACTCCAAACTTATGGTTGTGCATAAGGAAACCATATAAATTACAATTGTTCTCCTTGGATTCTCCCTAAATATTGATAATAATAATAATAATAATAATGAAACAGAAAACTGTATCACACCTCAATTGACAGTTTACTCTTCAAACTCATTGATGAAAAAAAAGAAAAAAAAAGTTCAAATTCTGTCTGATCATGTTTTTTTTCGCTCTGAAATAAATAATCAAGATTATGCAAATGTATGTAAATGAAACTAAATTCCTTGTTACTGTTTCCGGAGTTTATAAAGCCACACAAAAAATAGTGGTACATGGACTAATGAGGTAAAATCACTAGACAGATGTTAATCCAGGCATAGACATGTCTCCAAACAAGACCTTGAAGCTATTGTTATAGCAGTATTAACTCTACTGCAATAAAGATGTAGATATAATACACAAAGACGATCATGTTGTACTTTTTCTATACTTTTTATTACTTCATCCATGCTTTCCTGCTCATTGATCAACGTTTTGTCTCACCTGTCACTCACTTCAAGTATGTTTTCTTTCCATGCAAGTCTGCAGACGTGATGAAAAAGTTCAATAAAAAAAGTATGAAATAGTAGCACCCAGAGACGAAGTTATCTGGCTTTGCAGAATCAGTGTGTTGAGCCAGACAGGCCAAGTCTCTGAGCTAGAAAGACTGTAATTCAATAGTTACGTTTACATCCAGACCCCCTATTTTATACTTAGGGTGCTTTATGCTGCCAAAGTCACATGCCCACTTGACGAACAACTACAGGATAGTCTCTGGAGACCAACCTAGTATATATAGACCTACCCACCTTCCTTCTTTCATTTGATGTTTACCAGAAATATTTATTTATTTTTGACTTTACCCATATGATAATTTATTAAACTGAAGAGATTTATTTTGATATCAAACTAATTTCCGCACCAGAATTGGTCTGTTTAGCATTCACCTTGTATGTTTGCCTCTAATGTCTACCACACACACACACTGGATAGATCACTCATTACTTACAGTGTGTGCTTCTACAAAAACAAAATAGATAGTATGTGATGCTCAATCTGTGACAAAACATCCACAGATGTTGAATCTATACACATGAAGATCTCATTGTGTTAATTGAAAACAATTGTAATGGTCATCTTCTCTGTAGCTTCTTTGTCGGTGGTTAGTTTATCTCGGCTCTCTGCTATTCATTACTCTTCGGTGAGCGACATCACAGAGAGCTGATTTGAAAAAATCATTTACACGAAGATAAGAATGTACAAAAGAATGTATATACCTCAAACCTCTCAAGTCGAATGATTGGAATCACAGCAATTTAAAGTATCTGTGTTTTGATATCGGGTATTCTCTGCGCATTGACATAAAATCAAATTTAGTTGCTTTATATCACCACTGGGCACATATTTTGATTTCTCCCAAAACAGATATGTAAAAATTTATGATGAATACTTTTTAAAAGGATAGTTATCTTTTGTGATATTAATATTCTTAATTGTTTATTTCTAAACAGTTTTTGTTTTTATTTGAAAGTGTAAAGCTATACTTGATGAGGCCCACTAAGCCTAGATGCAAACCAGATCATGTCCATTTGTTGTTTGTTTGTTCGTTCATTCATTTGTTCGGTCGGTCGTTTGTATTTGTTCGTTTGTTCATTTGTTTGTTAGTTTGTTTGTTCATTCACTTGTTTGTTGATTCATTCATTCATTTGTTGGTTTGTTTGTTTGTTCCTTCATTTGTTGTGATTCTTCATTCTTTCTGTCTTTTATTTCTACATCCAGTTCATTTGTTTGTTCGTTTATGCAATCATTCATTTCCTCCACTCATTTATTTACATATGGCTTGTTTTCTTCTTCCTATAATTGAGATATCCATTCCATTAAGATTCTGTGTCATAAAAGTTTGTATTCCCACCCAGATAAGGTAAATCCAGATAAATGTTTATATTCCCACCCATGTCTGCAGACAAGGGAAATCCAGATAAAAGTTTTTCCCATGCAATCAGACAAGTTCATTTCTGATATTGTAATCTTTTCTTGGTGCAGACACATCCAGCCTATGTCTACAAGGTGGTTTATCTTTACAGCTGTTAAAAGAATTATGTTGCTTTTTAATGTTCAAGCATGTACCAAGTGAATCAGCTAAAAATGTGTAGTCCAGAGACTACTGGATATATTGGCTTAACAATGTCATTAGTCCAGCGACTTGGCTATCTGACTTAATGATGTCATTAGTCCAGAGACTTGGCTATCTGACTTGACTATGTCATTAGTCCAGAGACTTGGCTATCTGACTTAACAATGTCAGTTTACAACATTTCATATCAAGTAGCCAAATATCTGGACAAAAAAAATTGTGCCTCTTCCTACTTGCACAGGTTGACAGATTCTATGAATGTAATAGTAATAATAATAATAAAGTTAGTTTGTATAGTGTTTTCCCACTCTGTGCTCAAAGCACTTTACAATTATTACCTATATCGGCACAACAACCCTTTATTCCTCAACTCCCTGGGGAGCATACAATCCATTGCCACCTTTAAAAACCCATAGGATTAAAGCACTCACTTTGCAACCTCTATCCTACCAGGTTCCCAATTATACAGCTTGGTTGGCTGAGGCACAGTCGTGGTTCAAATCTTGGCCAAGGACTTTAGCCACTCAGAACAACTCCCTGAGCTATATTGCTTGTTAAAATTTGGTGAGAAATTTGAGAAATATTCTAAGCATTACTTTCAAATAAGTTACGCCAACTTAAATGTATCCGGATTCAATTATACTTACAGTTCTATGGAAATTACAATTACAATTTTTGTTTCTTCAACTCAGTTGAAGTTAGATCCTTCACAAATGGTGTGATCATTAAAACAGCAATGGATTTATTGCCAAAGCTGTAGATAGATGTGACAGTTTTAATGGTGAAGATAAGAGTTTAATATAGTTACACATGTTATCAAAGATTCAGGCTATGTCATATCTAACTGATAAATAAAACCACCCAGTTTAAGAATGATGCTATATCATGTCTTAACTTTCTCATAAACCATAGACCCTACACAATAACATTTTCCTTTTTGTGACCAAGAAAATTGCCTGAAACAGTAAATTGATTAGCATAATTACTGTAGCACTTTATTGCTGTAGTCATATGTTTTTTCACCAACTGTGATTTTAGCGGAATACGTACATAAGCTTTTTCTTTGGAAATCAGTCCCACAAGTTTTCACAAGTTGTCATATTTTTGTATTCGGTTGTTGTGAAAGGTATCAACAACTGTTGCACTGAGTGAATACAACATGCCGACTGGATGAGTTATTTACAAGAAGTGTCATACTTCCCCTAGTGTAGTTCCTATACAGTATCGTTACGATTTATACCTTCACTCACATAGTCTAGTTCCTATACAGTATCGTTACGATTTATACCTTCACTCACATAGTCTAGTTCCTATACAGTATCGTTACAATTTATACCTTCACTCACATAGTCTAGTTCCTATACAGTATCGTTACGATTTATACCTTCACTCACATAGTCTAGTTCCTATACAGTATCGTTACGATTTATACCTTCACTCACAGGCTGGTCATCCAAACTATATTTTCCCTTGCACTGTCCTTCAAATTAAAAGTGCCCCTGATGTCCTACATTTCCGTTCCACTGAATTGTTCACACACCAAAATGCAAATACAACTACAGTAAATAGATACACAACGTTGATACACTTGAAGGGATATATCATTATAGTGTGGGGTTTTTTCCCCTTTGGACTTATTGGCTTACTATTTTGGAGTTAATTAGACAGCAAAAAAGCCATAGAAAAACAAAACAAAAAAATATAACACCCCCCCCACCCATATTGATGTATTTTACTGCAATTTTACTGATGTCTATCTGTAGTTTCATATTGTAATAACTGACTTATCTATAGAGAGTGTAACCTTACAGGATATGAGAACACTCCTAAAATTCTGTGTGGTAACTCACTAGTACATGACATGGCATAAAAATGTTGAATTTTAACTTTGTGGTCAGATCAGACATATTTCATTTACGTGCCATCTCCTTAGCCAACCACTCACTTTAGGACTGCCCTATTATTGTTGGGCACACCACAACTCTGAATACTAATTCTCAGAACCTTGAAAGAAAATTTTTTATCTACGGTTTTCTGGAATGTATGTAGCAGCATATTTGTTGTGGATAAGAAGCATGGGTTGAACACTGTTTATTTGATCCTGTGTGGTAGACTGTTGTCGGTTTGACAATTGTCTCTTCATCACCAATAACACGCCTGATTAACCTTTTCATTTTAACCTCTCCCAGGTAATCACACCAGGGACTTCATGTCTCAAGTTCTTTTCCAACTGTAACCCTAACCATCAAAACAATGTCTCACTCTCCTTTTTTCCCAATAAAAGTTACATGAAACTATTATTCCTCCATATACTATGCCATTACTATTTGTGCAACTGTTGGATCACCCCTTGGTAATTGCTTCATGTGTCACCACCCCTGTACCACAAATGGAATGATCCTATATCTCTATCAGATCAAGCCGTGTGGGTTGGCTCCATTTCCTGCCTGTGGGTAGAGACAGTGTGTCAGTGTGATACCACCCCTGCATACTGTATCATATCTGGAGAGGAAATTACGAGTGACACCAGATTGATAATACACTAAAGGAAGTCTACCAATATCTCTATAGAGAATGTTAACCAGGAGGTAGTATCCAGGACCATGTGCTAGTAATTGGTGATGGAAATACATGACACATATATAATCGCTTCTTTCCGTGCAAGATCTGAGCTGATAGCTAGCCACCATTGTTTCATTTTTCTGAGTTCATTAACACTAGACTTGATGCAATATGGCACAATTGTAAAAAAAAAATTAAAAAAAAATCCATTTTTTTTTAGTTGGGAACGAGGATAAGCATATGCGTAAATAGTAACAGCATAGTACATACAAGAAACCAATAGTTTCTCATAGCTTTGTATAGGAAAACAAGAAGAGTTAGAAATTGTTTTGATGGTTTAATTTAGTTTGAAAAAATAACTTACAAGTTAAATGTATTCCTCTTACCTTCACTACCCCTTATTTTAACATTGATTCCATGCCAAATTGTCGTACAGTATTTTTTTAATGTCTAGCAATGGAATGTAATCAATCACAAAACTTATTCATATTTCTTCGTCTTACAATTTCATTTTTCTCTGTTGTAAAGTAATCTCCAATTATCACTTTACAGCATCAGTTCTGTTTTATTTCTTCTTTTCGTTCCATCGTTTCCCAGCCTGTCTTCTATTCAGCTACTACCTACTACCAAATCCTGTCTGTTTATCTTTCTTTCATTTTCTAGACTAATTGCATTTTCCTTTTCCTATTCTCATTCTGGTCAAAAACAAATCTGTTTTGTGTACATGTAACTTGTACTTTTAGTAGACATTTGTCACTCTACCACCCATACCCTATCTAATATCTGTACCTACATGGTAGTCATCATGTAAAGGGCAAATCTACTAAACAGTTCCTGGACTGGTTTCCATCAATCAATCATTCCTTTGTCCAATAGTTGCTCCGTAACAGACACATTGTTGTCATTTTGTGATGTTGAAAGGTTGCTGGTATTTTGATAGCAGTTGCAAGACTGGTGGCTGTCAGTCATTAACCCTGTAGGAAAGATTGGTGTAGGGCAGGAATGACACCACTGTGTATGTTTTAGTTGTCAACGTCCTGGCTGGATAGGACATCCAAGAACCCAGTCATATATTATTTACTAATTAGACCAAAAGACTGGTTGTCTAGTGTACCAGAATGGTGTCTCTATTCTCACCAGACACTACAGCAGTTATACATATGGTACTATATTCACAATACAGTAGTCTAGTCCCTATACAGTATTGTTACGATTTACACATCCCCTCCACTGGTTTAGTTAGAGACCATGCACCTCCAGGACCCCATTTTAGACCAAACAAAATGAAAAATTGTGAAATGTGGACCCCATTTTAGACTCATTAGCTCTCAAAAGACAGTACCCATGTAAGTAAGACCAAAGAGCGAAAAACCCTACCCCAAAGAGTATACCCAATAGGTGGGAGTACCCCCCCCCCCACCCCCCCACCCCCCCACCCCGGACATTGGCATCCATACTACATTACAGGAACAGGCATTGACTCTTGTAAACTACACATAAACTAGTCTTTAGATAGCCTGTTAATACGGTGCTTATGGTTCAATCTTTCATACCATAAGTGCCGTAAACGGTCGTTGTCTTTAGACTGCATCTATATTGGATTGTTAAAAATGTGATTACCCATCTTAGATCCAACTTAAATGACAAAGTAAAATAACTAAGTGATTGTCAGTCTTTAAAGTGGTGGTGTGACATGAATGTCGTATCTTACAGACTATGTGAACTCCCTAATATTGTGCCAACCAATGGGTACCAGAATATAATATTTAAATAACAGTTTAAAGGGGAGGGGGGGGGACAATAACTCTGTGATATTCATACACTTGTTATTTGTAGCCCAATATGACCTACCGGTAGATGTCACATACTTAAATGCAAAGATGAGCATCACCTGAATTTAATCATAGGTAGATAATAACAACATTTTCAGCTGAGAAAATAAAACGCTTCTAAAATATGACTTTTAGGAAAATGTTGTCATCACAAAATGATATCTATTTGCAGACCGAAATATAGCAAAAGTTTTGTACAATTTTCAATATTGCAGTTTTGTTGTTAACATTCCATCCAAAAGATATTATAAGCTCTGTGTCGTAAGAGTTTGATTTCAGCTGAATTAAGAGGTTTGGTATATTGTTTTACGACAGCTTCAGCTCATTTCAGTGTCAAAAACACCAGCTGGCTAATGGAAAACCTCTCCTGATGAAATTGTTCCTGTTGTCTTCCGGTATTATGTACCAGTCTGTGCATATACATAAATACAGACACACATATGGCACTTTCACCTGTGCGATATTAGCCAGACTCAACCCAAAACCTTTCCGTAGAAAGTTATTCCAGTAGAAACATTTCTGAGATGTTTTCTATAGTCCCTTGGGTATATACAGATATGTGTCTATACTCCAAGTTACTGTATGTTGCAGTAATTAAACCCATTTCTAGCTTGGAGCCAGGAGATAAGATTCCTGTATCACCTTCTGTCATGCTATGATGGAATATTTCCTGTTCTGGGTCAAATGTCTCCCATAGCATCAAGAAATTCCACAGTCTAACTTAGTTTAGAGTCACATTATATACATTAGGTTAGTCTAGAGACTAACCATGGCTTCCAATCTTAATATCTCTCTTCACCCTGTCTAGTTCAATAAGAAATCTTGAACCATACGTTGTGAGAAGAGATACATGTAGTTGAAGCCATGGATATAGCCTCTATAATCTAACAGTAAATCAGCTTTGCAAGTGACCTCATGCCATGAGAGTTTTTAGCACCACTGAACTGAGGTTCAATTCAGTAGAGCTATAGGCGTGGTGAAATGTGTGCGCGTGTGTGTGTATGTGTGTGTATGTAAATGTGTGTGTGTGTGTGTGTGTGTGTGTGTGTGTGTGTGACATGTGCTCAAAAACTGTCAGACCGATTGCCTTTAAGTTAGTATTTGGTGGGAATATTACTAAGGGTGTGTAGATGGAAAAATTGTTCAAATGAAAATGATCGTATCAGAGATGTGTGTTTTGGGTCAAAAAATGTTAGAGGTATGTAGATATGGGTCAAAAAATGTTAGGGGTATGTACAATACTGTACATCATGAGTTTAATTTGCAAGTCTAGGTATGATATCATGAACTAGGAAAAAAATTACAATATTTTGAACTTTATATTGGCCAATGTCCCCCCCCCCCCCCCCCCCCAACAACAACCAGGATATGTTGATTGATAAACCATGTCTTGTATCATACATGTTTATATGTACATTCCATTTACAATCCGTGAGCTAAACAAGACATGATGGTCTTAGCATAGGTCAGTATCCCCCTGAGTAATGTATCTTTACCAAATGTTCATAACTTGATACACTATAACTATGGATACCTACCTATTCCAAATATGGAAGATCTTTAACCAAATATGCCAAAAGTAATTTATTAACTTGATACACTTACCTGCCAGATCCAAATATGGAATGGGTATGACCAAATATGGCATTAGTGGCTATTAACTTGATAAACTAATTTGTTGGACAGCCTAAATATGGAATGTCTTTAACTAAATATGGCATACAAGTATTGCCATGTTGAATATCATTTATATCACTTAATACATATTTGGAATATTTCAATGTTCACTGAGACAAGAAATCATTCATCTTTCCACATGTTGAAAATTGATGTGCTATGTAAAATGTATTTAACATACATTATACAAATTACAGTTACATGGAATAAAATAAGGAACACTAAAAACATACTTTTTCTTTCCCTTTTGCCCAAAAATATGACTCTGACAATAAGTGCTAAGCTTTGTACATTGTATTATTATGATATTGGTTCCATAAATTCCAGACTATGAACTTTGTGTTCCTCATAAAATAAATATATGTATTAGAAGGGTAAAGATTAGTTTTACAGTTGTAATAGTCAGTAAATGTCAACATTTTTATAGAATGTGAAATTTGTCCTGAAACTTTTGGCGGGAAATCTGAGATGTGCAGATAAGGCTGCATAGACCTACTACAGTTATAAAAGTAATATAAAAAACATTTATCTGCTGCATGTAATATCAGTGGAGAATACTTTTCAACCAGAAGACTTAAGAAATGATTTTAAAATTTCATCAAATTTGGAAAATATGGACAAAGATTTTTGGTGGGGAAATATTACATTGTATTTCGTGTAGATGAAACTATCCTGCATAACTTAATAACTAGTAAAATTTTTCATCAAATTTGGAAAATTTGTACAAAAACCTTTTTGGAAGGCAAGTATTTATATTTGATATATGATTTTTAGTTCAGTGTTATAAAAAGGGTTATTGAAAAATATCTAAATAAATTAATGAAGATGTGAAATTTAGCAAGGAAAGAATGCTTTAACATCAAGAAACTTTGCAAATTACTCAAAAATTTCATCAAACTTGAAAATTTATTCCAAAGACTCTTGGCGGGAAAATACCAATTGTGACAGTCCAACAAATGTACCATTTGTAGGTAGCACACATATACATATGAATAGTAGTAGGGAAAGAATGCTTAAACACCAAAACATTTTACAAAGTAGTCAAAAATTTTATCAAATTTGGAAACTTTTATACAAGACTTGGCGGGAAAATATTAATTGTGACAGCGACAAAATATACTGTTTGCAGCAAGCATATAAACTGTGATTGGTTTGTGTAGTATTGATTAGAACAGACATTACATGGCAGTATGTTTTGGACTATCGAATAATTTATGGAAGGCATAAATCGGAAGTGTAAAGCTTGAAACCTGATCTCCTTGAAGGGTGAAAAAATAGGAACAGATCCCTGACAACATAAATGAAGGACGCTTGACCTATGAACTGTGGGTTGTCAAGGCGATGAAAAATGGAAGCTGTTGACCTTGATGATATTGGTGATTTGGTGATGACACTTTAATGAGCATGTTATATGTCAGATAAGATCTACACCACCACAGTCTACCCTCTCTAGATAAATAGTTTACATAAGACGCTATTGTAAACTAAACTTCTCTCCTAGATCAAAATTTGTGATAACTTGCTAATTAAAATCTCAGCAGAAAACATTCCTGTGTAGTTTGACCAACTTTAATCCAGTGTCATGATAAGAAAGACTCCTTTAATATTTTGTTAATCATTCACGGTTAATTGCATTCTGAAGTGAGCACACAGGAACAAATTAATCATGTCTACAGTGTATACAGAGAGTCTAGGAGAGAACTCACTATAGTAGAAATTGGGATTTGGTGAAAACTTTTATATGTATTATATTGATACTTAGTACATGATGATAAAATTCTGATCACATGACAAGGTCTAATGTGTCATGAAATGGACCTGGTCCCCTGGCTATGATGAAAGCACAGGAAAATGAGGAATGGTGTGTGTTTGATTTTTGCCGAAGTGTAATAAAAGTATCAAAATCACGAACAACATGGGTGAACTGAAGTGTTTAGGTTACAAAATATGAACTCCAAGTAAAGTAGTCATCTGTTTATTTAGACAGAATATTATTAAAAACACAATGTTGCCTTTCACACTTTATGCAATATACAACAAGGCATTATCCAATGAAGTCACCCCACCCACCCCAATAAAATGATTGAAATTTTTGACTAAATCTTGTGTCATGATGGATGCTAGACTAAGTGATAAACAGTTTCCTCTAAGGAGATTTTTGACAGAGGATGTCTTGTATTAGTTCAGGCTGGATTAAAGAAATGATAGCACAAATAGAAAAGGGTTACTATGATTTCAACATAACATCTCCTCAATGTGGGGTATCCTAGAAACAGTAACCCTCGGTAACAAAGTCACCTTTTAGTAACCTACGGTAACGAGAATGAAGTTCTTTATTTCAAGTGTAGATGTATTAGTGTATTGGTTGCTATGCAGGGATAAGAATATAGGAGTTGTGTTGCACTGAGGTAGTTTGAGGTAGTTACAGCTCCTTCACCCCTCCCCCTCCCCCATTCCCCTCCACTTTAGGAAATGAGGAGGATGGGGAGTGGTATTAGATTTCTGGAAAAACAACATAATTTTTGTCAGCTTCATTATGACTTGTATAACTTTTTAAATTTTAAAACAAACATCCTTCTATCATTACTGTGTGTCAAAATAAGAATATTGAAACATGAAATATGCATAAATGATGTACAAACATACAAAAATTATTTAGATATTGTTCTCCAATATTTTTCTTAGTTCAGCTGAGTAAAATACACATGACTTAGGGAGTCTTGGTACTATGAGTTGCTAGATCAGTATTGACAAAACTCTTAGGCCACCAGTATTTTCCAGCAGAGTGAAAAAAATGTTGGGAAATAATATAATTGTATCTTCTCAAATATACTTTATGAAAAATTTGTCAAAATTTGTGATTTGGAACATTATCACTAATATTGGGAGCACTGCAGAACCAGTGACATATAGACACAAGAATGACCAGGGTATATAATCCATATTTTCAGTTCACAGACAATAATTTGGCTTGTGCATTATATAATTACTTTTATTCAACATTGACACAAACACAACATTGTCTTTAATATTGTCCATACTTGATGCTAAGAGATCGTCATCTAGACTGTCGACAGTTGTTTGTGCCTTTTTTGCTACGTTTTATCTAAAACAAAGTCGTCACCTCCCTCTGTAGCACTGAATACTTGTTCATACTGATAGGAACTGCAATTGCTGAAGGCACGAACTGTGAGTGCCAAAGGCTCGTGCCTCCGGCACTCACTGATCAATACGCGGTTATAGTATTGCTCCAGATCGGAGTGAGGCGACGACTTTAGTTTTAGAAAAAACATAGCAAAAAAGGCACGAACGACTGTCAACAGTCTAATTGTCATCCTGACAAAAAGTTTGTCAAATGTGATAAAACCTACATTTTGTTAGTTTAAATCCTAATTTTCCAACAGTCAACTATATTCACTGGAATTAGTTGCTCTTGTCCCACCTGTAACTTGTAAACAAAAAAACATGTATTAATTACTACTCTTGAATGAATAGTATTTGGTTTTTATTTTGCACACAAAGTCGGGAGGTTTGTGTCAAGTTTATAAAATGCACATAAATTCTTTTGCAAATGTAATCATAAAATTTAAACCAAGAATTGCAGCTGTAAATTTGAACCCCTCCTCCCTCCCTATACAACAACTATAACATTGAGAGACAACAAATGTATACCAGACTAAGTGCAATCAGTGGTCTAGGTAATTTTAAAGTACTAGACAATGAAACAAAATTTATACTCTTTTTAACTCTGATCAAAGACACATACTTGTGGCACTGACAACTTTCATAAAATCAGCACTTATCAATAGGAAAGACATTATACAGAGTTAAAGAAAAAATTTACATTACTTTTATCTAACCAAAAGTTTACACTTTCGTGTAAACCTTATTTTGTTGGGGTTTTGTTAACTATGATTACTGTAGTTTATATATTTACTAGTTTGTTTTAGCACCAAATAATTATTGCAGAAAATCCAGTGAAGAAATGTAGTTTTCTTGAAGGATGCAATAAAGTTTCTATTCTCTTCATATTGCAGATTATGTTAAACCTTGATGACTGTGTGTACCAAGTAGTTCAAACCAGACTCAATGTAAATGGCTATATCTTATCACAAAAATGATATGATTTATTGATGTTTCACCTATGCCACTTCACTTGACTTTGTAACACCTGATAATATTAGGAATGTGTAGATTTACCATGACAATCAGTGGGGGATGACACATTGATTAAGACAGATCAATTACCATGACAACCAGTGAGAATGACAGAATGATTAGTGGTCATTTCCTCTACTGCTGCACATCCCAGAGCCCACAAATGTATCCAACATTCACTACATCGTAATTCTCACAAACAAAAGCATATTTTTCCAGTGAAGCACCAAAAATAATAGTCTTGGACAGTGCCGTAAAGAGGTCTGTGATTTTTTTGCATCACCACTCCATCATGTCCAAATCTTTCTCCGTTTTATCAGTAAACCTTCACATAACAATCACATCCTACCAGGTACCCATTCATACAGCTGGGTAGACCTTCACATAACAATCACATTCTACCAGGTACCCATTCATACAGCTGGGTAGACCTTCACATAACAATCACATCCTACCAGGTACCCATTCATACAGCTGGGTAGACCTTCACAGAACAATCACATCCTACCAGGTACCCATTCATACAGCTGGGTAGACCTTCACAGAACAATCACATCCTACCAGGTACCCATTCATACAGCTGGGTAGACCTTCACATAACAATCACATTCTACCAGGTACCCATTCATACAGCTGGGTAGACCTTCACATAACAATCACATCCTACCAGGTACCCATTCATACAGCTGGGTAGACCTTCACAGAACAATCACATCCTACCAGGTACCCATTCATACAGCTGTGTAGACCTTAATTAACACACATGACATAGGAATTCTGTACTCTTATCAGAAACAACTAGTGTCAGATATAACAATCTGACTGCAGATTTGCCAGCCATTCTTACTTCGCACCATCATGACTCTATTGAGATTTTGGAACATAGTTTTTGCTGTGAAATATGAAATCATTGAACTTTCTACATAATATTTTAAATAGGATTGCAGAGTTCTGCAAATCACTGATGATAATTATGAATATTTGGGAAGAATAGACTAAATTATTATCTTAAACTGAAATAACCTTGAGCTTGTGTACTACACCCCTTTAATCAGAATTTCAAATATCGTACTTGGCTAATATATAAAGCAAAAAAATAATAACTGTGTGTTTCCGATAACATGGCCTCAGACAATAGGGTAGGTGGATCGAGATTTTGTTTTATTTTGTTTCATCTTTTTTATTGTTTTTTTTTTATTTTTGCAAAATATTGCTTCGACCCAAAAAACAAACAAAATGTCGGTCAGAATACCCCTTCTGTGATAAAATATGTACAGACATCACTGGGGAAAGAAACAGAGATGCATGAAGGTCAAGAAGACAAAGAATTTCTTAACTGTTTGCTGTAAATGTTTAAGAAAATGTTTAGGGTTGGAGGCTTAACCTAAGGTCGGTTAGGTTAGAAACACACAATTTTTTTATTTGGCCTAATAATGTAGATTTTTACATTTAAAACAAAATATTTATTTTAAACCTTGAACTTCTGTTCTAGACTCCTTTAATTGTGATTTCAAACGTCAAAATTCTAGCTATGTTCTGTTTGTGTAAAATACTGGAAATAGTATGACTGGACACTTGCAGTTCAATCTGATCCTAGGAATCAAATACTTACAAATATATGGAAATCATACCCAGGTTGTTGAAACTTATACTTGTTTCTTTACAGTGCAACATGTTAAGTGAGTTTTACTTGAAAAGAAACACATGTAACAAACAATATATGAAAAACGATTCAAAGTTTTTTTTCTCCCTCTAAATACCCTTATCAGTGATGAGAAAGGCGTGTGTTCTGTGAAATATATACTGTTCAATAGATTACTGACATTGCCTTATAAACATGTGACATCCGGAAAAGATGACGTACATACATACCGGTACTGTGCCGGTGTGTGTTCCATGACTACAGCACAGAAAGATAGCAACCATACATACAAGCTGTTGTTATTCATTTAACCTCAGTCTTGGAAGTAAAATGATCCAGAAAAATGGTGGCTTTAGAGTTCAAAGAATCAACGGCACCAAAGAGTTTTTATCTTACGAGTCTTCTAATAAAGAGCACTGATTGCTCTTTTATATCCCTTAGAAGTTCTTGACAGTGTAATTTACTTTGCATTCCTTTTGAACTTTTATACTTGTGCAAGTTATTTCTCACACACTTTAAGAAGTATTTCTTGTATATGTCTAGCATTTTCCCAAACTAATTTGGTCGCATTAATTTAAAAGTCGATTCTTTCAATGTCATTCTTTATAAACTGTGAAACATCAGTGATTTGGGAATCAACATACTAGTTAGAAACTTGTAACTTTTCAGTATCATCGCCATGGATATAGGTACAGGCTTGAAAATTTTTGTCATTGCTAAAGTGTAAATATCAAAGATGTGTGATTCCACATGTTTCTGGAGTAGATTTTTTGAAGGTATACTGGTGTACTGACATGTTACTTTTTATTTCATGGTTTTTTTTTTGTTTTTTTTTTTAGAATATTTTGAAGGGAAAAACTGAATGATAATAATAGTAATGTATGGAATACATAGTTCAGCAATTATGGTTGAGGGAGCCCTTCTGTGCTGTGTGATGTACTCTGTATGTCATGTGTCTTATTTGACAATGTGCTCTTCCTAAGGGAGTCCTAGTCTATATCTACCCGTGGTATCGTGGTATCAAATCATCGTAAAAAGATATTTTGAGATTCGATGCCACAGATAGCACTAGACTGGGGGAGTCCAGGACCTTTTGATAAACTCTCTACTTAGCCCAGATCCCTACCTCTCTGGACATTTTAAGTAATAATTTGAAGTTTTTTCTGTGACAGAGAACAATTGAGAAAGAAAACTGTCCATCTGCTCTTTGCAAGACTGATATATATTAATATTCATTAAACAGATCATTTAAATCATTTCTACGTTGTAAATTTTATTCAATTATTATTGTAATTTTTGTAAATTTTCACCAATTAAAACTGATCTTGAAGTTTCCTTATATTTTATTATTTCTAGTACAACTGAATACTATTCATTATTACATATGTACCAGAGATTACTTGCAGTGGTGTGCACACATACAAGTGGTATTTTCACTGCAGTGCAGTAGTGAAATCATTATCACATACCTGCATGCAAATGATATGCAAATGAGGATGCTTTAGTTCTCTACATGGCGTGATTGTGCTGTATGATTTTTATGATTGTCAAGATAACCGAGTGGGTTTTGTGGCGTAATTGCAGTCTAGAGGGTGGGGAACCAACCGTTTCTAACCGTTGCCCACGTTTCTTTTGGCCACTGTTGACCCCCTGCAAATCTTTCAAACCTACACAAGTATGCATCCATATCGTCTATCCCCTCATCAAATGCAGGTAATTTAGGTGCACTAGCCTTAACCTCAGGACGAGCTACTCCTTTTCCACCACCTTCTGTTCTTAACTTTTCCATTCTAAGTTCATGCTCCCTCTGCTCACGTGCTCCTTGCAATATCGCTTTCTCATGCTCTCGTTCTCGTTCAAGCCCTTTCTCTTTCTCTCTCTCTTCACGTGCAATCTGTCTTTCATCCCTGACTTTAGCCTGCTGTTCATTAACAAATTTGACTAAATTGGCTCCTTCCAAACCTAACTGCTCTTTACCCCAAGCTGTCAACTCTTTCAAATCCATACTGACTATTTAACGGACAGCATGCGTTGCGTTCCTTTCCCTTTTGTTTCCACACAATGTGACCAAACAACAGTTCCCTAAATTTAGAATGAAGTAACGATACTACTTTTGAGTAAGTATCCCACTTCTGACACCAAATGTCAAGATAACCGAGTGGGTTTTGTGGCGTAATTGCAGTCTAGAGGGTGGGGAACCAACCGTTTCTAAGGAAAAGAATGCACGCATACACACGGGGTCACAGGTTTCGCTTAAAGAACTTTGTTATGTTAACGCAAGTCAAAAAATAATGTACAACACTCAGTAAGACTAAAGAATTAAATAAGTTCTAGTACATTGCATGTAACATGAGTTAAAGGTTAAGTTAAAGGTTGGTGGTGGCAACTTAATTAAAGTCACAACTAAGAGTTCAGGTTGTCTCCCGACACGTGCACGTCCGCGTTGTTCGCGTGAATTACTTACAAGTTCGGTGCTATCGAATTACTTTCGTCGAGCGAATCCGAAGCAGTCACACACTGTTGTTTGGGTTGCCGTCAGCGTTTCAGCATGCCAGCCCGTAGCAGGATTCCATGAAGTTCTACAGTGCACAGTTAGTGTACACTTTCAGGGTCCATACAGCAACAACAACCAGCAAGGCTCCAACCATGATGATGTTCGGTCGTCAGCCGTCGAAGCAGAAGTGATCCGTTCCCCCGAGGACGGGTTTTCAGACCTTTGTATAGTGCCCTATCTACCACCAACCACCTGTACTCTAATATGCTAATAGCCACCAACCATCCTATTAAATCTACATAAACGGGATATCGACCGACTAAGGGTCAGTCTAGTATACTTTACAAAATTCACCTTGTGACAATGATATTTATGGAAAAATGCCATTCCAGATATAACCTCATGAAAATACGGGCGCAGAGAACACTTTAAGTATTCATGCAAATACCATGAGTACGCCACACCTTGCACTCACATGTTATAGGGTTCTGTCGTAATACTGTTATAGCTGTCATCGTGTAGTATCTGTCTGTGTGTCTTTGAAGATGATAGGCTCATCATACGGTACTATACGTAACACTTAGATTTTAAAAAAGTGATATTTGGTTAAAAATTCAACTCTGAACTTACAGGGAAAAAAATTCATCTGAAAATTGATGGAAGTGTGTGTGTGTGTGTGTGTGTGTGTGTGTATGTGTGTGTGTGTGTGTCAAGATGACGAATTGTTCAAGACAATACAACTCTGTTGTTGATATGCAAATAAAGCCTAAAAATGGGATTTCTTGTCAAAAAGCTAAAACTTAAATACTACAAGGTCATTTAGTCTGAAATTTGGTGGGGATGTTTCAAGGGGGAGTTAGATGAACTGTTGATGAAAAGATATAAAAATCATTGATTGGCAAATTATTTCTAAAAAATTGCAAATTTTGGTCAAAAAGTAAAACTACTTAACAGATCTACATACTAAAAGGACCATCCCTCTTGTAATAACAGTATGGATTGTGATATCAGTTCTATGTTCAAGTATAACAAAGATAACAAGTTTTGACAAGATATGATATGGGCATACTAAAGAGTTTTGGCAATGGAACAGAATTTATGTAATGTGTAAATACACACATAAATGTCATCCACATACACACATACATACATACATACATACATACATACATACATACATACATACATACATACATACATACATACAGACATACATACATACATACATACATACATACATACATACACCACCCATGAACAAACAGAAATCTGCTACATCATTTTGTGAAAGATTTGGAAAAGAAATTTTTAATGAGCTACAAATTAAAATATATTGAAATTTTGAATATACTATCCCTTCCTCTGCAAAGCACTGATAACATTTTTCATAATAAAAATTTCAAAATTATAACACAATTCTAAAATTTGGAGTGGATAAATGTTCCTCTATCAAAACTTTAATAATTCATAAGAGAACAAGAAAAGTAATTTTAAAAAAAGGAACATTATTACAAAAAGAAACATTAGAAAAGAAATTCATGATGATCGATTGTTGAATGTCAAATGTGAAGCATTTACTACCGGTAGGTTAACCTTGTTCTTGTGCCATGTGTTGGAATTCATAATATATGTGCATAGCTGTAACTTGTGTCCTTCAAAATCAATTAAATATTTGCATATCTCAATGGCACTTGTGGAAAAATTATGTGTAAAGTCTGTGATGTTTGGCCGTGTAATTCCATCACATCACTGTTGGCCAAAGTTGCTGTCATCTCTCAAAGTCATCCAAATATGACATGCCATATATTTCTCGATATAATGAGGGAAAATTCCATCGTTTGGTTATTATTCATCCTGTTTCTGAGTTCAAAGTACTGTCACAGTTTTGGTAGTTCATACATTTCATGACTAAAATCTGCCGTTTGAATTTATTTTTGACCACACAAAGTTATTAGTATATGTTTAGGCTATATTAACACAGAAAGTTAACTGTATCAAGAACCAAAGCTACATAGATTTCTGCTTTGCAAATGCCTGTCAAAAATTAACCTCCATTTTCACGCCAAAATTATTTGATGAAAATTCTGATTTTCTTGTGAAATTTTGGGAAATTGCTACTCAAATTTAGATCAAAATGAAAGAAATTATTCTAGTACATAAATTTATACCAATATTTTATATATTAAAGATATAACAATATTGATAAAAATTTCATATATATTGGATCTACTTTCCCCAATGAAGCCTGTAGAGGTGTAAACTTAGTCAGACATTCCAAAACATTTTTATTCAATAACGTTACAGATAAATATTGAAACCTTCTTTTTCTTCTTGTGTTTTGCAGCTGTTGAATGGAATACAAAGTTATGGCCAGAGATAACTTTCTTGCCATTGTACATAACTAAAGATAAAACCATCAGATAATATTTGCTGGAATCTTGAACCTTCCCAATTATATGAAAAGAAAAGTATAGACTGGTGTACAAAAGAATTGTTATTCCTTCAAATAAAAAAAAGTTTAAAAATTTCAATGTATAGGGAAAGGTCTTCAGTATATTTCAAACGTTTTATTCGTCTGGATGTCAAAGTGGTTTTTTTATGTACTAGTTTCAGGGGCTGAAATTTATGTATTTTTAGGTTGGATAATTCTGAACATCCCATGACTGAAACGCCCCCTTTATCCAATATTTGTTTCTACAGCATATAATAGATCTAACTCCTTGAGATGCCAATATGGCTGTCTTGTTGCTGTTCAACCTTACACAGTGACTGCAAAGTTTCCTCACCTAAATCAACTTGCTGATGTTTCTTTAGTCTGGTTGCCAACTGTGTGAGTGAAGGTATAAATCGTAACGATACTGTATAGGAACTAGACTATGTGAATGAAGGTATAAATCGTAATGATACTGTATACAAACTCTTTGTTTTGCTCTCTAATAAAATGTGTAGAATTTATTGAATGTCCATACATTTACAATTTGTACAGAGTACAGTACACAAAGTTTCTAATATATTTTAATATTACCAAATATATTAAATTGAATTTGGATTTGCTGTCATTTGCATTAAGAAACAAAATTGATTCTAGAAAAATGGTTTTGCACACAACCAATAAACATGTCATGGAATGCACAGATGAGTTTTCATCACAGTTTTATGGAACTATGGAAACAGCTTTTATGTAGAGATCTCTGTAGTGTGTTACCTAAAATAAGTTTTGAAAAAGTTAATGTATGATTTGTAAGTCAGAATAGCATTTGTTTCTCTCGCTAGCTTGCTTTCAGTGCCAGCTTTTGAGAATTACAAACTACGTGTCCCTTAGGTTTAAGCATTAAGAAGATATTTTTAGGATAAGGTCTGTTTCACACTGAGAGACAGTTGACAACTATTCCAATAATAACTAGTATGATATGCTGTGTAATCTGATCTGGTCGGTACATGGACATAGTCAGGTAGTACTACTACAAACTTGTGAGTGTCTAACTCTCAACCCCTATCAAGCAGTGAAACCAAATAACCCAAACACAACGGAACAAATATTTCCACGGCTATGCAGTGTAATGGAAATCCCTCGCAACATCATCGTACATGGGCATTCCGGAAAAACAACAGTTGTCAAAATACGCCAGAGTTATTTCACCCACTTGTTTTCATGCGTTTCTCTGTTGGTACTGGTAGATGTAACCATTGAACAGCTGGCTTGGAGAACTGTTAGGCCAGTGACTGAAACCCAACAGGCCCCAGTATATCATCCTCCAACTGGCCTATTTCTGTCACTTGTATAAACTGGGACAGGAAATAACTGAAATACTTCACATTGTGCTCCCATACTGTGCAGTTAATTAAGTCACCCATGCTAAATAGTAACATAGTCCAACTCTATACCCTTCTCACTTTTCAAACTCTTCAACAAAACTTTTGTTCATTCAACAAACTTTTTTTTTTCTGTTAGGAGACCTTCATGATTTGTTCTCAGTGAACTGATTTAAATCTCTCTGCCCAATATTTGATTATTTATAATCTGATAAGAACATTAAACCACAAGCCCTTTTTCACAGTAGAGAGCAGGAAAGAAAACTGTTGACTGTTATCTGGGGGTTTGATTTACTGGAGTTGAGAGGCTACCAGCCAGGAAAGTCAACATTAATATTTGGATGGTAATTGGGGGAGTAAGTCACACCTACCATTCAATCTGATAGCTGACAATGGTAATTGCTGTATTACAAGCTGTTCCAATCACTGTACACACCCCTCAATTGAGTCTGCCTTACTTTTCCAACAAGGACTCAAAGTTAGAAAGCAACCACAGTAAGCGTTTATACACAAGGCCATTTCATACAAGACATACAAAATCGATTTTTAATGACAGAATTGAAGAAAAAAAGTTTGTTTTTGTCAAGGAAGGATTTGATGTGGAAGGGGTTGGTGACAGTATTTGTATGGTAGTGTTGTGGTAGGCTGAAAGGGTAGAGATGCTGTCAGAGCCAAGGGATCAGTTTACTCACCAGTGCTTGTACACATTTCTCTCTGCATTTCTCCATACATTCACCAGTCATAAACATCACTCAAGTCATTCACCATAACAGGTCTAGGTTCGTCAAAAGTCTCCCACTCATCCAAGATCATGCAATGAATTTCATACAACCTAAATTTTGTAGTGAAAAGAACACAGAACGTAATTTATATTGTGAGTTTTAAATTCAAACTTGTTACGTGGTGAAGAATTCATTTGAAGCTTGCAAGCTAGAAGTGAAAAATAGTAGTAGGTATAAATCCATCGTATATCAATACAGTGAGCAGGGCATTCGATGTGAATTCATACTTTGGGATATGTTTAGACCCTTTCATAGTTGATTTGAAGGGAGGTATCAAAGTTTTATTGTGACCTGAATGCCAATAAATTAGTTATGAGGGGAAACTGAATGTATTTAAAACTTTTTGGATTTATTTCATCAATCTGGTCACTCAATTTTAGTTCTCACTTTGAAATTTTTAGAGACCCTTTGTTGAGGAAGGTGTTAAGTTTTATTGCCAACTTAATAATGCCTTACGATGAGAAAATTGTACCCATAAGAAAGCTTTTGATCAACTTTGAAATGGTTTTGCAACAAATAATAGTTTCTTTGTAACATTTCAGAAATCAATTTTATCTTGTAGCAGTAAAGGCTGTGTAATCATTATGAACTAATTCAAGTTAAAATTTATCTCTAAAACTGTTGAGTTGTCAAACTTTTTTAATAGAAATTCTGCCGCCATATTTTTTTCCATCATTAAAAGTTAGGGGTCACAAGAGATATGTTGTCTACTTTCTAATGTCTATGTTCAAAACAGATGACGAGGTATGTTAAATTTCTAAAGTGATCCAAGTTTTTATTTGCACTCTTTCTCTGTTTTCCTCATTGTGTAGCATACTTGAGGTTGGTGTCGGCATACCTAGGCTCTCAAAGTTGACATGGTTTGGCAATTAAGGCTTAGTTTAGTCAACTTTTACCAGCCTTGCTTCACTGACACTGAACCAATTCCACTCATCTGCTGTAGTGTAATCCGTATCTGGTACGGTTGATGTGACTGACTGCACAATTTCTTGGCTACGCTTTGAGGGTTTTCTGTGATATGTCTTTTAAGTTGTCTGCCAATAGTTGTAAGTGATGGAATACAAAGAAAGGAATTGAAATACCATTGAAAAAGACACAAGGTTCAGATTTGTAGTTTAAAGTTTCAGGGAATAGAAACCAAAAACCAGTGTTTTAAGTTTATTGGACTTCATACTAAAGGCATTATGTCAAGGATCAATTCAACTAGAATTTATATTCTAGAAAAAAGTGATTTTAGTTTTCTTTTGGTAACTTGCTCACCAAGAAATGTCTTCGAAATATAGAAAAGTAGTACTTTATCTCTGAAAATTTTTTTTTACTTTTTTTCTAGTTAGGCCTAATAAAAAAAATTGTGTGGTTCTGGTTACGCTCAATTTAGAATAGGTGAGGTATATAGATTTTTTATTATTTTATTTTATTATATATTTTTTCATGTGTGAGTGTCTAGTTCAGGTTTTCCATTGTTTTCCAAATGGTCTCTGTGTTTGTTTATTTCATCCTATCAGATTTAAAGTCATTATAGATTGGAAGAACAGTTTTAAAGTGTCTTTTTAAGTTGATGGCAGTTTCCACATCCACTATTTCTCGTGAGACTTCACAGTTTTTGTGATTCTATTACTTTTTTCTCGAATACATAAAAAAAGTTTAAGATCAGTATTGAAAAGCTAGGTGGGGGAGGGTGGGGGGGGGGGGGGTAACCGGAACCAAACAATTATTTTTTTAGGTCTTACTGATATTACCTCCACATGCATAACTTCATGTAAATTTTGTAAACAAGACATTTTTCAGAGTTGGGATTGCTTTAAGATTAGTTCACCCTGACTTTAAAAAGACAGTGTGTCCATTATAATCAATTTGGCAGAATAAAGGCAAAAACGTGACATGTTTTTATAGCAGGGTTTAATATCTCATAACCCATAGAAAGTTAGAAAGGAACTAATAATATCTTCAAGGCTGTTGGTTTCCAATTATAGTAGAAAATATAGCTCAAAGCAGTCATAGTATACTCCGGAAGAGAGAGACTTCTTACATAAATACTGAAGCATACCGTAATGTTGCATAGACATGTACCCTTAGAAGTGAATTGCATATCTTTCTAATTAGAGAATTTAATAAGGATTATCTGTTTCTCAGCTGTTAACAGTTAATAGAAGTAAAGTATGGAGACCTTAACTCTATAAAGTGTCCTTGCAGTGATAATTGTAAGCCTGCTAATGTGTGACCTTCCACTGAATTAGGCTGACAAGTTAACTTTGAGAAATGACCCGATTTTTTTTTCACTCTTTTTTTTATGACTGGAGGGACATGTATAGAAGTAATCTCAGAGCTTTGGGAGATAACTGGCTTCATTTTTCAGTAGTGTATGTACTTTCCTTTCTGTAATTGTGTTTGGAGAATAGAGACACTCTGGCATCCAATTTGTAAAACTTTGATCTCAGTCATTGACTTGCCTGTAGTAACTTTGTCAGGTATATAAAGGCAGCATAAAGATTAATCAATCCTTCCCCCCCCTCTACTCTCATACTCTTCAATTAAACATCGGACAATTTTTTTTTCTGTCTCTCCTCTCTAAGTTTAGTCCCACGTTACACTTTCATCATTGGCGAACCAAAGCCTTCCGTGACATACAGCATAAATGATATAGATGAGCTCATTTTGTGTGTGACCATGCCATCTCATCTCGCTTCATTGACCAAACAGATCCTGTTATATGCAATTTAGTTTACGTCTAAAGCAGACAACGTCTCATATATTATTGGATTGTCTCAGCTGCTGTGTACACTTCTGTACTTCTTCAAGGCTGACAGGATCTGGGTGAAAGTAGATCTATGCTACTGTACTTACGCAGACACACACACACACACAAACATCCAGCCATGACCACTCATAAAATGTGCAAGTCTGTGGCTTTTTATAACATCTTTAGAATCTAAACTGTCTCCTGGCAATATGTTTCAACTGACTGATCTGAAATTCAAAAAAAAAAATTCTTTTTTTTTTTTGTCAATATGCATTGTTAATTTATAAGGATGTTCTTTCCGGTATAAAACTATGTAGTCAGTTACCCGTACTTTATTAGGGATCTTTGTAATTTCCAAGGTGTAAACTGTTTGCAGGCACTATAGCTTTCTTATGCCAGTTTTTAAGAAATTTCACTGTTTATGACACCTAAAATGATTGGATATCACAATTTGCGAAAGTGAAAATAACAGCAATGTCCTGAAATCATGCATGGACTTGTGTGTGTTGATCTACTGTTAAGTATGGGGGGGGGGGGGGGGATACTATACAGTATTATTAGGTGCAGAAATGGCCAAACATGTGAATTTGATGCTTCTAAACAAATATATTCATAATTTAGACAGTGAAAATTTTATTCTTTCAGCTTGTATCACCACAGAGAATTGGCTGATGAAACATATTACTTTATATACTATCCAAATCTATCTGAATGGTTCCAAGACAAGATATTATTTTGGGTTGTTGGAAATTTTACATTTGTATCTGTCTGTCTGTTTTGTCACAGCCTTTTTAATTCTGCATGTCTGCCTGTGTGTGTGTGTGTGTGTATGTATGTGTGTGTGTGTATGTATGTGTGTGTGTGTATGTGTGTGTGTGACATGGCTGACTGTACTGTGTGTATCTCTCTCTCTGTGTGCGTGTGTGTGTGTGTGTGTGTGTGTGTGTGTGTGTGTGTGTGTGTGTGGTATGTTGTGTGTTTCCAAAATAACATGTGGGTTGGACTCTGCTAGTGAAGTGAAAAAAACAGACATTATAGTTTTGACAAGGTTGGGTTCTTTTCTTGTGCTGTCATTGATAGTTAAAGCCCACAAGAATTTGCCCCTGCAGGACTTGTCATTGTTGCTATCTTTTCATTCTGCGGAAGTGTCTTGTCACATGTTGTCACTTCATTGCTCATACAACCTAATAAATTTCCACTTTAACTGAACCTTGCTATAAAACAGAAACCATGTGTACAAAACTGTATGCCACTTTCACCCTCAGTGCACTCATGTTTGACAACTCTCAAAGCTGATTTTTCACAAAACTTTTCACAATTGACTTGATGTCCGATACCGAGAAGAGTGAAAACAAACAATGGTATGAATAAACCAGCCATCCATGTTATAAATAGAGCCAGGTACCCATCTATAACAACATTTCATTTCTATGTCTCTCTCTCCAACTTTACCAGCCGACTTGTTTTGGTATCTGAGCAATTGTTTGTCTCATTTGCATATTTATCGGGCAATAGAACTTAAGTGATAAAAGTATGCACTTTATCCAAAAATGGGAGAAGGGGTGGAAATAACCTAGATTCTAAAATTGTAACACTGATCATCAAGTAGAGCCCTCTTTATCTTGGTAGAGTAATCAAAATGAAAGGGGTATAAATGCAGCTTTGCGGTGGAAAATCGGCTTACATGTGTACATGCAAAGTACATCCCTTCAACTATAGGTTGATCAACTACAGGTGTGCTTTTAAATTTGATCACAAATTTGATTTCAGGTCAGGGTTTGGGTTTTTTTCAATATTGGACTGAGTGCAGTTAAATTTAGAGGAACGTGGATAGAGAAGTGGGCATTATCAACTATCGATGTGATCTTGGTATGTTTTTGTACCACAGCAGTTGTTTTATGGTGTGATTGGTAATAGAGTGACCCCCACTTGAAGTAAAGCCAACAAAGAGCTTGCCCTGCCCCTTCAGGAAATCTTCCGCAGAATTTGAATACCTATGGTGTTTGTGAGCTGTATCAAGTGCATTGTTGGAGTAGGGGATCTTGTGATACCTGGATCAAACCATTTCTACTCAAGGGGAGCTCCAAAAACAGCATATTTTCAGAAATTCTTTTTCTGTACCTGTTGCTGCAAAATATGGGCAACTATCATAATGTGACATAAGTTGTAACAAAATTGTCAAAAATTACAATTTATTTAGAATTAAAGGGATGGATTTTTTATAAATTTATCACCAAGCTAACACCCCTACCATTGAAATAGTTGTTCGCTTTTTCTAAATATACTTTCATGGGTTTGCAAGAAGACAGGTGTGTACAGGAGTCTGATTTACTTCCTGCAGAAAGAACAAACATCGTCAGTCAGCATGACAGACCCCCTAGGTCTAGCAATACAAACAAGAATGTGCTCCTCATCAAATTTCAAAACATGATTGGTCAAAATATAAAATCAAAAATATTCCATCATTTAGTGATTGTCATCTTAAAATTTTGAAAAAGTTGTGAAGTGGTACAGTAAATTCAATGATTTTCACCAAATTTGTAGTGACTTTGAGAAATTGTTTTGAGTAACCGACAAAATCTGTCTCATATGTCGAACCACAAGAAGTACAGTTGATGACTCAAATTTTTTGTAGCAAGAAGCTGGGGGTGTTTACTGGATGTTTAATTGTTCACTATCAGGTATAGGGTTAAGCAATGGTAATATTTGACTAGTGTGTAATCTTAGGAGATTCTGGTATGACTTAGGTTAAAGCTGCAAGTGTCAAAAGCTTTCTTGTCCATTTATACTATGTCAAAACAAAGTAAATATAAGGGATGAAAAAACAAATTTGTGACATCACAAAAACAAACAGTTTAGGAGTATACAGTACTGTTGTTAATAGCATGAAAACTTTGTCCAACAAAATGGTAAACATTTTTATGGTTATTGGTTATTAGCAAAATCATTATTTTTAGTTTTATGGTGATTATACAATAATCCATTGTAGCCATGGGTAGATTGTTGAGGACTTAAATCTTTCAAAAAAGTATGAAATCATAAATTTCATAAATGCTATCAAAACTCTTTGAATTTTGACATTTTGAGATGTAGAGCTGAGAGAGTCAGTGATCTGCAACAAAAAGTTGCTTTTTAATGACAATGGTGCATTTGTTTTTTCAGTCACTTTCCGTACTTTATACTCGTAGCCTTGCAACCTTAATACAAGCTTTGTGCTTCTAGATTCTTGTCACCATGCAAACTACATACATCAGGCCAACTATGGCAAGGATACCATGCTACAGTTTGTCATAGTAGTCTGTGTACCTGTAGTTGGAGGGCCAGCTGATGATAATATATGTATTTCAGCGATCATAACTGACATTTTAATTCTTAAACCTCGCTCTCCTTCTTCTAAGACTGCCGTAGGCTAGGTATGTAGCTTTGACAGACAAGATCAGAAAATAATCCAGGGAAAATGACTCCTCCAGAAGTTTCCCATCCTAATTCCCATCTTGGTGGTCTGAGATTTCTACCCGTATATATCAGAAACTAAACCAAGCTTGCACTGTTTTCCTCTCCGAATGTTTTTCCTGCATTTGAAATAATATTATCAATGTTTCCCAACAACCACATGGTAAAAAATACAACAACAAAGCCTGGCTGTTATCTTAAAAGGAAATGTTGTCCATCACTATAAAAATGAAATCAGTAAGAAAACCTTGAAAAGAAAGAAAAACTCTAGACAGGAAATCAAAGCAACTTATGATCAGCTTAAAACAACATGAACAGTTATGATTAGTAATTTAAAAGTGATATAACAGTGTTTACACTACACAATCTGCCAGTGCAAACAGGTTTATTTGTCTGCTGGGATAGAAACTATTGACTTAGTTTATTGACAAACATTGGATTTTGACTGTACTGATAGAAGTTTGTGGATTAATGTTTCATTCAATAAACAGTTTGGAGACAAATCTATGTTCCTTCAGTGTCTGACTGCACTGCACAAATTTACACTTTGGTTGTATGACGCATATCACACTTCAAGGTAGTTGTCACAGATTTCACACTTAGATGTAGTCATGACAGATATTCCCGCTAAAAGTTTTGACAAATATTGTGATAATATCTATAGAGTTACTAAAATTTTGAAGTGTTTATAGTTTAAAACTGCAGATGAGTAACAATTCAAGTTGTTGGGGTTTTTTTTACTCTTTTCACTCAAAATTTTCAATCAAAAAGACATCTAAATTTCTAACATACAAGTTTTTGAGTTTTCTGAAATTCTGATACACCCATTGATTTTGTCGTACCAGGCTGTCTACATGCTGGATAGTGAATGAATGTAGCAAAGTCACACATCCATATGCTTGTTTTGTCAAGGCTTCATTTGAAAGTTGAACAGTAAAGATAACTGCCCTGATTTTCCCGCCAAAACTTTCCAATGAGAAGTTTACATACATTTTCACAAACATTTTCTTTTGTGAAATCCTGACACTTTAGTAGTTTATAGCTTACAATTTCTAAACTTCAGGTGACTAACTTTTAGCATAAATCTAGTGAAATATTTTGTAGCACAGAACTTTCATAATTTTCATGTGCAACAACTCAAACTTTTACCCTTTTTGACTTAGTCCTGTGAAAACCTAGTTTTAGAGATCTTATAAGAACCAAGGCCATGGAAAGCCTGATCTAGACGCTTTACAAGTATTTGTTTTTTGTCGTTTTTGTATAAAATTTGTCAACTTGTGATGTCCAAAAGATAAAACTAACCAATATCAACTGAAGTAGATACATTCAATATTTAATGGCAGCTGCCATGACCATGATGGTGAAAACACACGTGTCTGCTAGTACTCAATGAGAAAACTGGCCATAAAAAACAAAGATAAAAACGAGGACCCAAGATAAAACTTAGTGAGAACACTGAGACATAGAAATGCACTGCTCTCAGCCTGTCTGTGGTCTACCCAACCAAGGCCAAAGAAAGAATAAAAAGGGAGAGAAATGAAGTGTGGGCCGCCATGGCAACAAATCACAGGAAGTCAAAAATCCTTGACATCAGAGAATATTATGTGTGAATTTGTCCTTGACAAAGGTTAAATGCATTGTGGTTTTCAAAGGTGTAACTGTTTATAAATGTACTTTGGCATCTTACTGATAAAATGTGTCTTGTTTAGTGTCCGGTAATGGGGTAAATGTGCCATGGTTCTCTCTCTGTCACTACATTTTCAAAGTCATTCCTTTCAAATACTGATTACTAACTGTCTGCTAAAGCGGTCACTGAACCAGAATTGGGGAAAAATGGATTCCAGACCAACTGACCTACCTAAGCATCACAGAATTATGAGAACTCAAGACAGACTCAACTATTTTTTAAGAAAAAATCCTGAAAGGAATTTTACAAAAATCTAACACTGTGATTAATTCCTCTGAGTTTCACAGAATTCATAGATATGGAAAAAAATTTGATATAAAAACTTACAAGTTTTGCAAAGAATTTTGAAAATTGCAACTCGGCTTTTGGAGAGTACCTATACATAGTCCAGAGGCTATCCATGGCTCTGAAGTGAAAAGAGATTCAAAGCCATGGATATACTCTAGACTAGCCCATATATGAAACTAAAAAATGATATTCTAGTTCACTTTGCTGTTGCTGTAAAATAAAAATCCAGATTCTAGTTCGCTATAGCCTTTTATCCCCACCTGAATTGATTCAGGACAGATTTAAACTGAACTAATTATTGATTGGAAACCAGTTTCTGTCTCTATGAGAAAACTAAACAGTTGAATTTTAATTGATTCACTTTTGCTTTTGCATCAGTTCTGGACCAATTTACTTTGAATCGGTCCAAAAACTACACTCTCCTGAGGTGGTTTTAAAATGATTCAAGTAAATCAGTTCAAAGTGGTTTTTACCGCATGTGAAGACAGGAGAACTGATTTAACTTCCAAAATTCCAGATGGAGACAGGACTGTTATTTAATAGTTCCATAAATAAAACTGACTGTTCAGTGTGAATTAGTACTTTCCTATATGAAGTTTTCCAGGTAGCTGTCTAAGTAAAAGACAATACTATAACTTCTTTTTTTTTATTTGATTTGATTTATTGATTTCACCAGAAGAAAAAAACATACATAACAAATAAATTAACAAAATATATAAATTAAATTAAGTCAAAGAATATTCAATCAAATACATCAGTAATTACATGGACCTGGTGGGGGTTCTATCCAAGGGTCTATAGCCTATATCAACTGTTCAACCATAGCCCCCTTAAACCTTTTGTTCTGGTCTAAGGGTCAACTCCAAGTTCAACTAGCATGTTAGTTCTGTACTAAATACATCAAACCTCATTTTTTTCAATTTTCTCAGATTTTGTCAAATTGTGAATATAAAGAACTCATTTAAGGCAAGGGAGGAAAAGGAAACTTATTGGGAAAAAATGATAAGTTAGGAATAAAGAAGGAAACCAAATGATAGAAATCTCATGTTTTAATTTTATCAACAAGTGTTGGATTATTGTTGAAAGTAATATAATCTTACTAGAGTGTATAACATCAATTTTGCTTCTCCTTTTTGCCAGACTTTTTAAAAAAAAAAACCCTGTGGTATATTTTCAATGACAGCATAGCTAAAAGTCTGTCAACATAACATCCAGTGTTATTGACAGATTTTGACAAACATAAAAGTTGACTAAATGTAATGACAAGTTTGTATTAAGACACAAACATGACAAACCTCAATGGTTTATTTGACTTTGATTGTCCAGTTGATAAACGTGACAGGGTGACAGACAATTTCATCACATTTTTTCAAGGTGATCATAATCATGATGTTGGGTCAGCTCTTGTCCATCAAGAGGATAAGAAGATGTTTTTGAAGTGTTTGTCAAATCAGGCAGTGTTCAGAGATGGTGATTTGTTTGGATTTATCTACCAGGATTAGATGGAATGTATTGAAACAGTGCAACTCCTTGAATGGACACTACACCCCTGATCCATAAATTACACGTCCGTTCCCACGGTGTCAGCATCACTAGCAGAACAGATACTTGCATCTGTTGCAGTGACTTGTTTCCTTACGTACAGACAGAAGTCTCTACTTGTCTCCGACTACAGAACTTCCTATAGCAGCCGATAGAAATGCAGCCACGTTCTAGTTCAAAAAAAATTTCTATAATAGGAGCAAAAAATATTTTTGTCACCCAGGAGATGCTGTGCTGTATAAATCTTTTAAATCCATCTACAAATACACAATTCATCATCATCATTCCTGTTTATGTCACTAAGAGGAAAATGGAAAACAATTTAGCTTTCTACCCCTGGTACCACTTCCGATGATACAATGGGTTAACAAACCCCAAATAATGCATAGGGCCAAACCAAATATCACTAAGAAACAGAGATTAAAAAAATTGTAATGTGTATTCTACAAGTGAGTTTTTTTCCTTTTTTGAAATATAAAATTCCTGTAAGATTTAGTGTGTTTTTCTGGAGTAAAATACCAAAATATTGTGAAAAGATAAAATTATCCGAGTTTAAATGTATGATAAATGTGGTGATTGTGTGTGCACACTTTTCTATGTTGTGGAAGACTAGACTCAAAGGAGTTGCCATTGTTAAGATTTAGGATGTTTTTACTAAGGCAGAGGTACAGAGTTCTTGTCAGCTCACTGCCTCTAAACATGTGAAGAAACCCATGGGAGTAATTTCAATAAGTGTTCTGTTTCCTTTACCAACACACACTACAACATTTTGATATCTCTGTCTGTATACATCTTGAAAAGTTGATAACGGAAATTAAGAAAGTCAGTCAACCAACGTTGACTTTGTATTTGGCATAGAAAGTCAAAGGGCGCTGCGTGTACAGGAAAGTCACTTTGACATGAAAGGAGTGAAGTTGACACAATGTCTTAATATGAATGGAATGGTGAGACATTGACACTTTCTTGATTAGTGGATATAGGCGGGTACTGGTATATCACAGCAGTATTCTCTTAACAAATGATTTATGGTACCCACTCCCGTTCACCACATATATTGAGTTGGACAAGGGCTCAGCAGCGATATTCGGCACCCAAAACTGTCAAAGGCCATTCAACTACGGGACATCTTTAAACACTGCATTGTGGGTAAATTAGTCCCGAGTGACAGCTCAAAACTTGATATAATTTTCTCACCCCCTATTGGCATCCCTGTGATAACAGTGGAACGTTCCTCATCCATCACCAAAAAAGACCCACCCAGAAAACATGTAAAAAGTAAATCGAGGGCAGGCTCTCAGATCTGCCTAACAACAACACATGGTTAAGCATGACTGGGGTTCTAATAAAGTGCATACTGTTTGAACATATGGCAAAGTTTGCAGATATCGAGTTCTTATGATCAGATAAAAAACAAAGTTGTGTAGACACAGCATATCTGTATATCCTCCCTTCAATAGGCATATCTTTACACTAACATATGGTCCAACAGATCATTTGGAGGAGGAGGAAGTTTAATTTCTTTCAAGGCTACAAACATTTAACTAAACACAGCAAAGACGACACTTGTCTGCAACCTATTTGGCTATTTTTAGGTCTTCCAGGCAACAATTATTATTTCTTCTCACCTGTCAACAAATTTCTAATTTCCGGTCTATGTTTGATATTCAGATTATTGCATAAGGTATGAGTGGTGACAAGTTTTATCAGATTTCTTATCATGTTCTATCATTTGATACAGACCCATTTCATCAATAAGGTTTCTGGAGTTGCAATTTGCTAAAAGTGTAAATTCTCCTACAATTGTACAGTTTTGCCTGACAAATATTAACAACTGCCTGTGTCCTGTTCAACCAAATACAATAAGGCATAAAAAAAATGTTTGGTTCCAGTTACCCAACCTCACCTAGTTTTTCACTGCCGACCCTAAACTTTTTTTTACATATTCAAGAAAAAAATAATGAAAATGCGAAAATTGTGAAGTATCGCAAGAAATAGTGGATGAGTAAACTGACATCAACTTAAAAAACAATATAAAACTGTTCTTCCAATCAGTAATGGCTGTACACCTGATGAGAAGAAGCCAATAACACAGAGAGACCATATGGAAAACAACGGGAAACCATAACTACCTGAACTAGACATTCACATATGAAAAAATATAAAAATAAAATAAAAAATCTACCTACCCCGCTTATTCTAAAATTGAGTGTAATTGGAACCACACAATTGTTTTTTATTAGGCCTAGCTATATATCCATGAGTTATAATAAAAAATTTATGATTTTTATGATTTATAAAAATTTTAATAATTTTCCACAACTTCAGTTTTGATCGTTGAATATTCAAGAATGATAGTTTTACTTAACCAACTTAACCAACAAGAGCATTATAAACAAATTTTCTAAAATGTCTTATAATATTTTAATACCTTTTGAATATTTCATAAATATTTCCTACTTATTTATAGCACATGTGTTGCTCTTTAAAAAACTTTCATTTTGAAATTACCAAATTCATTGAAATTTATTTGAGCAGAAAACTTTGTATGTAGAATAAGTTATCTCTTTGTTTGCCATACCAAAAATAGAGACAAAACTTCAATGGCTTAAAACTGTGCTAAACATCTACTACAGTGTCAAAACAGGACTTTTTTTAATTTTGTAATTTCCTAGAAATTTCTTCACCAGCAGTTTTGCTATATTTCATAACTTCTATGGATTTAATCTGTGATCTGTAGCTACTGGGTAAAAACAAAAATATAATATTTAAATTACATTTGCGACATTATTTTTTATCAACAAAACTTGCTTATATTTCTGTTGTTGGATTTTTTGAAAATATTTTTTTTTCAGTTCCAAAAACTTGCTTACCCTAAGAATATCTAGGATATTTTTTGGCATAGGCAAGGCACCTGTCCAAAATTCAGGTACAGTGTACAGCACAGGTGTTTCAGTCCTTTTAAATTGTAAAGACCAACCCTGTGCCCACGGTAAAGTCACGTAATACTGAACTAGTTGATTCTGTACCAGTCCTTTGTCAAACTAGTAATTGTGCATGCTATGTTTGTTGTTGTGTAGAGGTGTCACCCCCTGGGTGTCACCACAACATTGTTCAGTACAAGAGAAAGAAGAGAGAGAAAAAAGGTGGTATGGTGTTACATGTCAGAAATGTGTGTTCAGTTCTTTTTAACAGCAAGTCAGAACATGGGAGGTTACATAAACGTTGGTGACACTAGATTGATTGTGTCATCATGCACTTCTTGCCAAAATAATAAAGTGTGGGAGAATGTTAACATTGCACTCCAATATTATTAACAGGCCATTGAATGAAATGAAAATAACTTGCAGGTATAGCAAATAACCAATAAAGTTTCGACATTTGAGTATTAAAATAGCAAACAGTACTGAAACTGGTCAAGGATCCATACTTCTCTTGAAGGCTTTTTTTCTGTACATGCAGGATGGGTGGTGTTTGTGTACATGGAGGGGGGGGGGAGATGTATGTTCAAAACTGAGAGACATACAATGAATCTAAACCTAAAATATTTCAAAGATTATGAGATCATATTAGTGAAAATTTGAATCAAAAGACTCACCTTTTTTTGTTAAATTTAAAAATAGTTATTCTAATGTGTAATTTTTAACTTTTATTGACACTTCAAGAAGGAATCCATGTCACAGTGTGAATTAAAGCAGCATTGCATCTGTAACAAAAAGGTTCAATGGTAATCCAAATAAATAAATAAATAATATTTATAATGAACATTGTTAGTTTCATAAATACTTTGTGCTTTTTAAAATCCAAAATCACAATTTCCTTTGTGTGTTAAAAGAATATTCATAATAGTAAAATAGATAGTGAGTTCATTGACATCAACTAATGCTACTAGAGGGGGGGTTGTGTAATTGCTATTCACTTAGAGGGAGACAGTGCATTAAACTTGCCTATTCTGCTAGAATTGTTGGCTATCCTTCAAGCATCTTACTCTGCAGTTAACCCATATTATGTTTGCAAGTTGTCATATTTGAAAGAAAATGTTCAACCTTTGACAAAAGATTGTCCCATTATCGATTATTTTGTTACAAGTGTGGCAGAATAAATTTTCTCTTGAGATATTGTTGGCAATGTTTCTTTCCTCAGTGGTCAGCTGCAAGTACTCCAAGTCTTTCATCTTTATCTTTCATAGTACATACTAACTGAATGCAATGGGAGGAGTCTAACTTAGTGGGTACACTTCAACTGTTGACTGACATAAACCTATCAAGGTGTTTACTGATAAAAAAAATCTTTGCAAACGAACACGAAAACATGTAATTTAGCATGTTAGACTTCGTAATGTGGATATCGGAAGACACAGACTTTTAGATACTATCTTTGTTGATGCAAAAAAAAGGAGATATTTCATGAAAACTTCAAAGTGTAAAGACTACTTATGATGATCATGCAGGAAATATATTGAGTTGTCAGTGAGGATTGCAGTACTCTGGAAGAGAATTGAAAACTTGGAAAAAAGTAATTATGAAAACTTGACAAATGGGGTCATCATTTTTGAAATACCAAATGAATTGTAATAATAACAAAGTGTACATGAAAACCCTAAAACTAAAAAAAAAATGATTTTTGTGTGTGTGCATATTTCACTCATGTATTACTTGAACTTTAACCAAGTTTATTACAGAAGGGTTATCCCAGCAGTGAGATTTGGCTATCTGACACAGCATACTGGCTTTAATTTGGCAATGGGAGGGTGTGGCTGGCTAGGAATATCATGCAGTCATTCAGCATATACATGGGTGCTGTTTCCTAGAAGACACTGGAAAGCTAGGTGAAGATTTTCCATATTTTAATACAAAAATCTGTAATTACCCTCTTTTTTCTCTGAAAAGGATCATCTGAAATTGATAATATTTATTAGAGAGAAAGAATATAGTAGCTTAGGTGATATTAGGAAACTATTCTCATATCTTTTCTATTTCTTCTTAGTAATTAATAAAGTGCACTTTGGACTCAATTAATCAGAAGGTTGCCATGGTAGTTATTAATGTGATTGTCATGGTAATGAGTAATAAAGCTTTTAAGATGTAATTAGTCTGTTTTATAATAGTCTAAAAAAAGAAAAAAGAAAAAATTATGTTTGAACTAAAAATATTGGACAAGTCTTTCAAAATGAAGCCGAACTATTAGATTTGATGAAGTCCAGCTGAACATATACAAACATCCTTTAGTATGATATTTGAGATGAAAACATACACTCTTTACTCTTATACGATATTTCTATTTTCTGTCATTTAAATTACCATTTATTCTTTAAAGGGAATATTGAGGAAGCATTAAAAGACTTCATAAAATAATATTTGGATCACTCAAAGATATCTGATAATTTTTGTAGGTTTTACAACAAGGATGGGCATATGTAAGCAAAAAGAAGGGTGTTCGTAACTTAAGCCAACAGTCGTATATTGAACACTTTTGATACCATGTGCCCATTTGACAATTGCAATTGCCACTATATACTGTACTCTAAGGTTTTGTACTTCAAAAGTTTACATACATACACACACAGACTCACTCACACATGGAGACAGACACACAGTGACAAACACATGAACTGACACAGACACAAACATACACATATTGAGATAGACACTGACAGACCCACACATCATACATACACTCACATGTAGATACACACACATGCATGTACACAGACACACGTACATGTAAGCATGCATGCATACATGCATGCATACCTACACACATACATTACATACATACATACATACATACATACATACATACATACATACATACATACATACATACATGCATGCATACCTACACACATACATTACATACATACATACATACATACATACATACATACATACATACATACATACATACATACATACATACATACATACATACATACAAAGAAGTAACCAAAATTTATAAAATATATCTCTCCAATCAACGTGATTATTGAACTAGAAATAATATAAGGCTTTTTCAAACAATATAATTTAATCTAATATATATGAATTAATTATTTTACATCAGTTTTCTAACCATTCTTTGCAAGTAAAATGTCAATATATTTATTAAAAACACCTTAATAAACAATGGTCCACCAGCAATGACACCACTGATCAGCTTCCCATATCAACCTTCATGACAATATGCTATGATTTCCATTTAAAATTTCTAAAAATAAAATTCTCCGAAAATGCCAACTCATTAATGTTGCATCAATTGAAATTTTGAACACGTAGAAACAAAATTTATTATTAAAATAAAGTTCTGCACTATAAACAATGAAAGGACTATGAATATGTATTGCCACTTGAATATATCACAAAAGATTTAATGTCTTTTTTTTTCATGTTTGTACGTGCCACCCCTGTTCTGACTTGTAACACAAATGAAAAGTTTGAGTTAATTGTTTTTCATTTATGTCCAATGGTTTTTTGAGTATATAAATCATTGTTATTTAATTTTATTTGTGAAAGTTCTTTTTGTGTGTGTAAAGCAAACACAGAATTTATGGGAAAATTACTCAAAAATTCCCTGTAGTATTTCAATATTCATGTTTATATCAATAGCATCATGTCGAGGCAAAGTCCCCCCCCCCCCTCATTTTTTAAAATATCCATTATGTGAGAAAATGGGAAAATTACTCAAATTTTTAGTCCATTATTCATGTCTAAACACATTCAGTAATAAATGCTACAAATAGTATATAAGCTCTGTCTATGTGAAAGCTACAAAATGTTCTGTGGAAAATACAAGAGAAACTTGTTCTGAATTGTAAACTTTTAACCAATACACACAGCATAATTTGAAAAGCTGAAAACATGTCTAGTTTTAACAACCTAGCTGAATTTACTATTTTTTGTTTCTTGCATAAAGTAGGGGAATAACCTATTGATTAGTCTGTCGACAGTCATTCGTGCCTTTTGCTACATTTCATGTAAAGCAAAGTCGTCGCCTCGCTCTGTAGCACTAAATACTAATGTGCACTGATAGGAACAGCAAGTGCCGAAGCCACGAGCGCCTCCGGCACTCGCTGTTGCTAATCAGTACGCGGTTATAGTATTGCTGTGGATTGGAGCGAGGCGACGACTTTAGTTTTAGATAAAACGTAGCAAAAAAGGCACTGTCGACAATCTACCTGTTGATGTATAAAATATGATAGCTGACTACTATTACTATGATTAACGTCTGGTCTGCTTCAACATCACATAATTATACTTCAAATTTTACGGATGTACAAACATCAAATGTTTACTAGCTTTACACAGTTTATTACCAAAACCATTCTCTCACGTGGTTCAGCTGATTAGTTGGTTAGATTGTTTGTTTGTTTCATGTCTAAACTGTTTTGAAAACAGATCGAGTTTGTGGTTAGGTCTAGGGCATTTATAATCATTTATACCCGTAATTATATTATTGTAATGACTAGCAGTTATTAATTAACTTTGTCAGGCTCCTGATGGTACTCTACCTCCTAAGGCCTAAAAAAAATTGTTTGGTTCCAGTTACCCGACCCCCGCCTAGCTTTTCACTGCCAACCTTAAATTTTTTATTATTTTACCAATGGAAAATAATGGAAAACCTGAACTAGACACTCACTCACTCACTCACTCACTCACTCACTCACTCACTCACTGACTGACTGACACAGAAAAAAAAATATAATGAAATCTACCTACCCCACCTATTCTAAAATTGAACGCATTCGGAACCACACAATTGTTTTATTAGGCCTAATCTCCCACCCCCTCAAAAAAAGAATTAACTAATTTAAAACTTTTTAAAAATAATAACCAAACAATATCCTTCAATGTAGATCAAAACAAGTGATTTTTCTTTTCTGTGACTGATATTGTTTAATTATCATTTAGAGGTAAGATCACAAACTCTATAAATACTAGAGAGAGGTAAGATCACAAACTCTATAAATACTAGAGAGAGGTAAGATCACAAACTCTATCAATACTAGAGAGAGGTAAGATCACAAACTTTATAAATACTAGAGAGAGGTAAGATCACAAGCCCTATAAATACTAGAGAGAGGTAAGATCACAAACTCTATCAATACTAGAGAGAGGTAAGATCACAAACTCTATAAATACTAGAGAGAGGTAAGATCACAAACTCTACCAATACTAGAGAGAGGTTACGATCACAAACTCTATAAATACTAGAGAGAGGTAGGATCACAAACTCTATCAATACTAGAGAGAGGTAAGATCACAAACTCTATCAATACTAGAGAGAGGTAAGATCACAAACTCTATCAATACTAGAGAGAGGTAAGATACACAAACTCTATAAATACTAGAGAGAGGTAAGATACACAAACTCTATAAATACTAGAGAGAGGTAAGATCACAAACTCTATCAATACTAGAGAGAGGTAAGATCACAAACTCTATCAATACTAGAGAGAGGTAAGATCACAAACTCTATCAATACTAGAGAGAGGTAAGATCACAAACTCTATCAATACTAGAGAGAGGTAAGATCACAAACTCTATCAATACTAGAGAGAGGTAAGATCACAAACTCTATAAATACTAGAGAGAGGTAAGATCACAAACTCTATAAATACTAGAGAGAGGTAAGATCACAAACTCTATAAATACTAGAGAGAGGTAAGATCACAAACTCTATAAATACTAGAGAGAGGTAAGATCACAAACTCTATAAATACTAGAGATAGGTAAGATCACAAACTCTATCAATACTAGAGAGAGGTAAGATCACAAACTCTATCAATACTAGAGAGAGGTAAGATCACAAACTCTAGAGAGAGGTTAGATCACAAACTCTATAAATACTAGAGAGAGGTAAGATCACAAACTCTATAAATACTAGAGAGAAAAATGTAACTGTCAGATGAAATAACCAGTATGTAGGTGTGTGTTTAAGTTAGTATCTAAGGTTCTCTGGGTTGGAATGATGAATGGTCCAAGTTTACAAAGTACTGCTATCAAAAGAGTGATTGCTTACCAGATAGGATTAAGTGAACTGATGACAGGTCACACAAGGCTATCAATGATTACTTCCGTTACAAGTGTCAATGCTCTCTGTGACATTTATAATCTAATGGCTGGAAAAAAAACAGAAAAAAAAATTTGTGAGATTTTACTGTTAAAGGAACAGTTGCGACGAAAGACGACAATCACAGGTGATCATGCAAGAAACTGTACAGCAAGTGTTATGTCACTCCACCCTCCCTATCTTGTTAATGAATAGATTAATCTAACATACAGAATGCATGGATCAAACCATTTAGTGGGGAGGTCATGGGTGGGCTTTAATGCTGGCAGGGTGAGTTAACTGATTGCACCCTTGGAAGTTTACTGATTACAAGACTGGCTTAGATGGGTATGCATGTCAGGTGATAAGGTCAACTTGGCTCATATTTTATAAGGAATCATTGACTAAATAATGTGTGCAACAGGTCAACGTAACATCCAGGTTTTAAAGTGTTGAATGATTATAGCTGTCTATAACAGTATAGCAACATCAAATTAGAAAAAAATAGTCAAGATATGTATAAACAAATATTTAAAAATAACATTATTTTTAAAAATCTATTTTTTGAATCTGATTGATAATATTTTAAAACGTTCAATGGTTATTGGTTTACACTTCTTCAGAAGTGGAATTCTGATTGGTTGTTGTTTGTCATTTATGGAGACTACTGGCAATCTGATTGGTTACTAGTCCCATTCCCTTTTTCAAAAAAATATATCTGATTGGTCAATTGTGATAATCAATTTTGTTACTGCAATGTGATTGGTTACTAGTCCCATTCCCTTTTTCAAAAAAATATATCTGATTGGTCAATTGTGATGATCAATTTTGTTACTGCAATGTGATTAGTAATCATGCAGACACAATGTATTTTACTTCAGTTCATGTGTGTATCTTCTTTTTGATCTATTTTGATGTATAGAAATGGAACACTTTGCTCAGTAAACAATGGTCAGAGTGGGAATATTCAACTTAGTTACCAATGTTGTATGTTTCACCCCTGTTCTAGTAACCCCTTCATGTTTATTTCCTTTGGACTATAATGCCAGTACAAAGGTGGTTTTTTAAAAACTATGTACCTTTCATCCCATGATTTACAAATACTATTCATAATATACAAGACATCATGTATACTTCGTACAGAGTTATGTACATAATCTAGTATCTTAGCATTACGCCTATTACAAAAAAAAATCGTTTGGTTTCAGTTACCAACCCCCACCTATAGTTTTTTCATGCCAACCCTAAACTTTTTTTTTTTACATATTCGAGAAAAAAAATAATAAAAATCGCGAAACTTGTGATGTCTCGCAAGGAATAATGGATGCGGAAACCGACATCAACTTAAAAAGACAACATAAACTGTTCTTCCAATCTGTAATGGCTGTACATCTGATGAGAAGAAACCAATAACACACAGACGATATGAAAAACAATGGAAAACACGAACTAGAGACTCACATATGAAAAAAAAATTAAATATAAAATCTACCTACCCCACCTATTCTAAAATTGAATGTAACCGGAACCACACAATTTTTTTTTGTTAGGCCTTAGTAATATATGTAATGAAGTGTAGATCTGTATCTATAATATATTATTGTCACCTATACCTCACTGACCCTTGTCTATCTTTATCTCATGGTAATCATAATTTGGTAATTTACTGATATTTTTTTTTGATGAAGTGCTCTATCAAGATAATTTACAATGTGCTATTGTTTTGCAACCTTTGCCAGACTGACCTCCATGGTCTTAGCTAACAAAGCGATCAGAAATGATGAAAGGTGAATCAAAATGTGAACTTACACCCTCACGGTTTTTTTTTGTTTCTTGGATATTTTGTATTTGTATAAAAAATGATGACATGTTGTTTTTGTTATCGTCATCGTTGTACTGTACCCCTTTAATACTACCCCTCATTACAAGATGACATCAGACAGTACCCCTTTAATACTACTCCTCAATGCAATATAACACCCCTTTAATACTACCCCTCAATGCAAGATAACACCAGACAGCACCCCTTTAATACTACCCCTCAATGCAAGATAACACCCCTTTAATACTACCCCTCATTACAAGATAACATCAGACAGTACCCCTTTAATACTACCCCTCATTACAAGATAACATCAGACAGTACCCCTTTAATACTACCCCTCAATGCAAGATAACACCCCTTTAATACTACCCCTCATTGCAAGATAACATCAGGCAGTACCCCTTTAATACTATCCCTCATTACAAGATAACACCCCTTTAATACTACCCCTCATTGCAAGATAACATCAGACAGTACCCCTTTAATACTACCCCTCATTACAAGATAACACTCCTTTAATACTACCCCTCATTGCAAGATAACATCAGGCAGTACCCCTTTAATACTATCCCTCATTACAAGATAACATCAGACAGTACCCCTTTAACACTACCCCTCAATGCAAGATAACACCCCTTTAATACTACCCCTCATTACAAGATAACATCAGACAGTACCCCTTATACACTACTCCTCATTACAAGATAACATCAGACAGTACCCCTTTAATACTACCCCTCATTACAAGATAATACCCCTTTAATACTACCCCTCATTGCAAGATAACACCCCTTTAATACTACCCCTCATTACAAGATAACATCAGGCAGTACCCCTTTAATACTATCCCTCAATGCAAGATAACACCCCTTTAATACTATCCCTCATTACAAGATAACATCAGACAGTACCCCTATAACACTACCCCTCAATGCAAGATAACACCCCTTTAATACTACCCCTCATTACAAGATAACATCAGACAGTACTCCTTTAACACTACCCCTCATTACAAGATAACATCAGACAGCACCCCTTTAATACTACCCCTCATTACAAGATAACACCCCTTTAATACTACCCCTCATTGCAAGATAACATCAGACAGCACCCCTTTAATACTACCCCTCATTACAAGATAACACCCCTTTAATACTACCCCTCATTACAAGATAACATCAGACAGCACCCCTTTAATACTACCCCTCATTACAAGATAACACCCCTTTAATACTACCCCTCATTACAAGATAACACCCCTTTAATACTACCCCTCATTGCAAGATAACATCAGACAGCACCCCTTTAATACTACCCCTCATTACAAGATAACACCCCTTTAATACTACCCCTCATTACAAGATAACATCAGACAGCACCCCTTTAATACTACCCCTCATTACAAGATAACACCCCTTTAATACTACCCCTCATTACAAGATAACACCCCTTTAATACTACCCCTCATTACAAGATAACATCAGACAGCACCCCTTTAATACTACCCCTCATTACAAGATAACACCCCTTTAATACTACCCCTCATTACAAGATAACATCAGACAGCACCCCTTTAATACTACCCCTCATTACAAGATAACACCCCTTTAATACTACCCCTCATTGCAAGATAACACCCCTTTAATACTACCCCTCATTACAAGATAACATCAGACAGTACCCCTTTAATACTACCCCTCATTACAAGATAACATCAGACAGTACCCCTTTAATACTACCCCTTATTACAAGATAACACCCCTTTAATACTACCCCTCAATGCAAGATAACACCCCTTTAATACTACCCCTCATTACAAGATAACATCAGACAGCACCCCTTTAATACTACCCCTCATTACAAGATAACATCAGACAGCACCCCTTTAATACTACCCCTCATTACAAGATAACATCAGACAGCACCCCTTTAATACTACCCCTCATTACAAGATAACATCAGACAGCACCCCTTTAATACTACCCCTCATTACAAGATAACATCAGACAGCACCCCTTTAATACTACCCCTCATTACAAGATAACACCCCTTTAATACTACCCCTCATTACAAGATAACATCAGACAGCACCCCTTTAATACTACCCCTCATTACAAGATAACATCAGACAGCACCCCTTTAATACTACCCCTCATTACAAGATAACATCAGACAGCACCCCTTTAATACTACCCCTCATTACAAGATAACACCCCTTTAATACTACCCCTCATTGCAAGATAACACCCCTTTAATACTACCCCTCATTACAAGATAACATCAGACAGCACCCCTTTAATACTACCCCTTATTACAAGATAACACCCCTTTAATACTACCCCTCATTACAAGATAACATCAGACAGCACCCCTTTAATACTACCCCTAATTACAAGATAACATCAGACAGCACCCCTTTAATACTACCCCTCATTACAAGATAACATCAGACAGCACCCCTTTAATACTACCCCTAATTACAAGATAACATCAGACAGCACCCCTTTAATACTACCCCTCATTACAAGATAACATCAGACAGCACCCCTTTAATACTACCCCTAATTACAAGATAACATCAGACAGTACCCCTTTAATACTACCCCTCATTACAAGATAACATCAGACAGCACCCCTTTAATACTACCCCTCATTACAAGATAACATCAGACAGCACCCCTTTAATACTACCCCTCATTACAAGATAACATCAGACAGTACCCCTTTAATACTACCCCTCATTACAAGATAACATCAGACAGCACCCCTTTAATACTACCCCTAATTACAAGATAACACCCCTTTAATACTACCCCTCATTGCAAGATAACATCAGACAGCACCCCTTTAATACTACCCCTCATTACAAGATAACACCCCTTTAATACTACCCCTCATTACAAGATAACATCAGACAGCACCCCTTTAATACTACCCCTAATTACAAGATAACACCCCTTTAATACTACCCCTCATTACAAGATAACATCAAGCAGTACCCCTTTAATACTACCCCTCATTACAAGATAACATCAGACAGCCCCCCTTTAATACTACCCCTCATTACAAGATAACACCCCTTTAATACTACCCCTCATTGCAAGATAACACCCCTTTAATACTACCCCTCATTACAAGATAACATCAGACAGTACCCCTTTAATACTACCCCTCATTACAAGATAACATCAGGCAGTACCCCTTTAACACTACCCCTCATTACAAGATAACATCAGACAGTACCCCTTTAATACAACCCCCTCATTACAAGATAACAAGATTATCCATACCCACTTAGTATTACTCCTCGTTAGGCAAAAAAAAAAGAATTGTTTCTGGTCAGCGTGTGCATCACTTAAATACCTTCATGTCAGTCATGTTTTTCATGTTTGTCCAGCCCATGCAGTCTGCAGATCCGAGGGGAAACACAAAAATAACCCTCCCTACTTCAGTGAAGACAACTGCAGAGCCAATCATGAACAAATAAATGATATCTGCCCACATACACACTTGCTCTAAAATGAAAAGAATAGCGACAGACATAAATAGTAGATTGAGTGACAGGTTTGTTGAGAATAAAAAATAAATAAATAAGGCCTAAAAAAAATAATTGTTTGGTGCCAGTTACCCGACCCCACCTAGCTTTTCACTGCCGACCCTAAACTCTTTTTTAAAACATATTTGAGAGAAAAAATCATAAAATCGCAAAAATTGTGAAGTCTCACAAGAAATAGTGGGTACGGAAACTGACATCAACTTAAAAAGACAAAATAAAACTGTTCTTTCAACCTGTAATGGCTGTACATCTGATAGGAAGAAAATAAACAACACAGAGACCATTTGGAAAACAATGGAAAATCTGAACTAGACACTCACACAGAAAAAAATATATGATATTAAAAATAAAATAAAAAATCTACCTACCCCACCTATTTTAAAATTGAATGTAATTGGAATCATACATTTTTTTTTATTAGGCCTAAATAAATAAATAAATAAATTGTCACACCACTTTAGACAAACTGTCCTGACCAGACAACAATTTTTTTTGGCCTTATCCACACCTTTTTAATACTACCATTTTACACCAAGACTTTGTGTGATCATGTGTTTTTATACTCCATCTCACTCAACATATATAGTGAACAACATTTTCTAGTCAGATAGCCAAGTCTCTGGGCTATCCATTTGCATCTTATATATGTATATTGAGCACCCAAAGGTCACTGACATCAGATTCAGTATTGAAGTCATAATTATCTGTCATACATATCATCTTATCTTGATTTTTTTTCCCTGAAATCTTTTTTTAAAGTAACTCAACTAAAACAGAAAACAAATATGATTAAACTTCTGTTCAGCTATAGTAAAATCCTAGCACTCAATAATGATTTATTTCTGGAGTTTGATATAGTGAGAACTTTTAATTGAGTGGGTTTCAGTTACTGTCATTTTACCATGCTAGGAGATGAGGAGAGGAGTCAGGTAATAAGGATATACTAAATTTGGAACAGACAGGAGATAGGATAACATAAACCACCAACGTATTCTGGTATTGTTTACACCAGGAGCTTCTCACTTACTGCTAGCAAGTACCACAATCTAAATATATATACCCCAATGATTATCTTACAAAACAGTGAATCATTTTGCCGTTACATTTTTTTAAAAGAAGGACAGAGATTAAGCTACATAACACTTTCCAAATCTGATTGCGTGTGACAGATTGACTATAATTTTAGAGCCAACAAGGCCAAGGTCATGAAGTGATGTTGAGTTGTAATTTATAGAAAGGTGAATGCCCCCTATTCCAATTTTATCTACTTTTTCCATACGACCTTGGCTAGTGTTTTATGCTTTCAAAGACAATGACAACATGACTGTTTTCATGAGCTGCAGATCTGCTGCAGGGTAAGAAGAGAATCCTCATAGAATTCTTATGTAATCACCACAAATCATTCCCTTTATTTGTTTGATTATTTATTTATTTGTTTTTTTAGACACCCCCTGCCATTAGCGGAGTAGTTGTTGCTTGCCTCTGAAATTCCTGTGAAATACACACTATTAAACATAAACCTAAAATAGCTAGTCTTATCATACTGTCCTGTAATGGCCTCATTGGCAAAATTTATTTCTTCCTACTCTGCTGTCAGGGTATCAATGTCACTGCACTGAGTGTAGAAACAATCAAAAATCATGGCCCATATGTAGTTTATTTGTATACACTCACGATCACTGCATGCTCACAACATTCAGGTCTTCGTGAACTTTTTTTCTGTCAGTATTTTTGACATAAAATCAGTCAATTTTTTGATGACTTCCCTCCATATTTTAGATCGGTAATTCATGTCAGTTTGATGAACAATATGACACACAGGCTGTTGATACAATTGTAGATTTTTTTTTTTACCTTTTTTTTTGACAAAAAAACTTTGCATTTTGGCAGATTTTGAGGATTGTTCAGTTGCTTATATAGACTAGAAATAACTTTTGTCTGTAACTGAATATTTCTACTCAGAGTGCAAGTGTAAAGACTGTTTTGAGTTCATTTTTTTCTCTTCTGCATTTTTTTGAGGGCAAGTATAGTTGCATTTCAGCAAATTTGTGATAAAAATTTTCAGTGAATTTTTGACAAAAATGGTATTATTTGTGTCTCTTTTTGCCTCACTTGTTAAAAATATGAATCAAAAAGTTCTAAATTTCTACATAATTTCCGGTAGATTTGTTTACTTTGTTTCAATTCACATATCTCATATGTTGGATCCTGTCTAATCTACTAGTACATTGTAAAAGTTCCCAGAGCAAAAATAAAAGAGAAAAACTTGTCTTCCAGTCAATTTTTAGTCACAGAGTTACAAAATTCTTGACAAGCGTTTACATTTAAAATCCAGTGCGTTGTGTGTCCTTTCAAATCTAAATTTTACACTTCCTGATGTTAGATTTAGCTTGTCTGACCCAGATTACAAGAAGCCATGGCAGCCTCGGAGTCTAGCTAGGAATCAGCTGACTGTCTACATACATATAATACTAGTGGCAAATTAGAAACTCTAGACACAAATATTTAATATCTCCCCATTTTTAGACTGTCAAAGATCAGTTTATTATGAGCGTTTATACTTCTACTTCACTGTAACTACTGCAATGTTTTGTGTCACACAGAGGATAGGTGGGGGAAGTAAAATATAGTTCCAGAAGAAAAAATGTAAATTGTGAATTACAGAAATAACAATCCTCTTTGACATTGACACCTAGAAAAAGTCTAATTTATGAATTATGAAAAAATAATTCGCTTCTTTACATTTTAAAAAACTCATGTGCATGTCATGCGATAACCTTTGCATGTTGTATGATAAAATTGTGATAAATTTACAAAAAACAAATTGTCACTTGCACATCGTATCGTAACATTTTTGATAAATTTACACAGAACAAACTCCTTTGCATGTCTTACGATAACATTTTTGATAAATTTCTTCTACATGTACATAGAAAATGGTGAATATTTCATGGACATCAAATACTAAGTTGATGGTTAAAAAATACAATGGCCATAAATGACAATTTTATGATTTTATTTGGAAGTTTTACAGTTTATGAAAAATAAAGAGAGACAATTATGAGTTATGAAAATACACCTTGCCAAGCATCTGCATGGAATTTGATTAGAAAGTTGAGAGTCACGAAATGATTGCACCTTTAGTACAGTACTTGTATGAACCACTGTGTGATCTCTCTGTATGCTGGAAATGAAAGATCTTATAGTTTGGAATTGTTTGTTTAAAATACTCAGTGTGACTGCTGCAAGACAATTAATATACTGAAGGGACTGTCCTGTCTGTTTAAGTGTCATGTGACTGTCTTGCACTGTCTTTCTATTGATGACAGAAAGGCACTGACATTCCCTATTGTCAACCAGTATAGATAGGCAGAAACCATCAGAAACTACTAAAAAAAACTTTGTACTAAGGGCAAGGTCTTACACATCACATGTTAAAATGTTGTTACAATGCAAGTACATTGACGATTTGTTGAGTTTAACTTGTATATAAATTTTGTTTAAAGTTCTTGCTCTGTGCAGTTCCCATGTACCTATTTGGTAACCTTTGACCTCATCATCCTGATTTCAGTATCTTCCTCATCTCTTCATGTAGCCTATTTATTGTGCTGTTCAGTGAGGTACATCATCATCAGCTGGTCATACCTCCTAGCTGAGGATGCAGGAGCTAGGAGGATGCAAGGGCTAGGAGGTACAACCAGCTAACGATGTATCTCAACAGTGCAGTACACAGGTTATAGAGCTAGGAGGTACAACCAGCTAACGATGTATCTCAAAAGTGCAGTAAACAGACTATAGGGCTAGGAGGTACAACCAGCTAACGATGTATCTCAAAAGTGCAGTAAACAGGCTACTAGTAATGTGTATTCTCAACCAAGGAATGATGCTCATATTGCTCCCTATACATTTATGTAGGACCATCACAACTGCAATGAAAGAAATTTAGTAGCAGTCAATAAAACACAACATATTTATTTTGCTCAAATATGTACCAGTAACACTCTTCATGGAATACATGTTGTAAGCCAATCATTGATGGTACTGCTGATTTCAAGATTTTGCATATTTCAGTGTTCAACTCCTAACCTTGTACTTGTCAAATAAATATCAAAACAATTATAAAAAAATTCATTGATCATTTTTTTATTGTTTTCGAAAACAAAAGGAAATATTTTGGATGGCATGTTGTCATGGTGACATTTATTTGACAAGTAAAAGGACAGGTGTTGAAAACTCATTACATTTTAAATTTCCTTTTCCATCTAACATTTTCTTCCCAGGACCCCTTTACTGTACTGTGGACACATTCTGTCAACTTGCAATATATAAATATGACTAGCTCTTAGATAAATAGAAACTCAGGTTACTGAAAAGTTATTTTAGAATCTCATCATGGTAATATATTTTTACTTTCATGCGATAAAAGTTGTTGGACAGGCAGAATAATAAAATGCAACTTTTTTTATCCATGGAATAGTTGTGAAGATATGTAATGGTCTCCATCTAGTCCATGGCATGGAATTACAACGGTTGTACATAGCCATGATAGCTGAGAGTATTATCTTGGACTCTTCCATTTCAACTGAGGGATGAGTGGGTTCCATTTCAGAGGGGTAACCTGAATCATGTATTGCTTGGCCTGTAGTTGCGTTTTTGAGCAAGAATTTACTGCAATTGCCCTTTTCTTATCAACACTATTATCCTTGTTAACAGCAATGTAGACAATAAGAATAATTAAAATTGGGTTTCTATCAGATTTTTTGTGTTGGCTTTTTCTAGGTCAAGTTCAAAACAATTCAAAATTTGATTTTTTTCAAAGTCAAATACTTACTCTTTCAAAATTACATTGAACTCCATAGCTTAACAAATGTATTAAAGTTTGGTCTCTCAATTTACTTTAGCTATATGTTTCGAGATCCTCTAGTTCAAGTTCACTGAAAGGTGAACTCTGTAAAATAAATGGGTCAGGTTGGTCACTGCCTTTTAGACACAACTAATCAAATAGTGAATACATCAAAAATCCAGAAAATTCTCTTACTTTAGAAAGTGCATGTATGCTGTGCACATATTTCAGTCAAATATGCATGCTATTCATTTTTATCTTTTGTGCAGAAATGACACATCAAAGAAATTTGTGTTGTTACAAAAACGTGTCAGATCTTGTTATCCATAAATATCAAAATATGAATTCTGTTTGGTATCAGGTCACCTCAGCTCCATTTGTCTACATGAATGTACAAAATACCAGCCCCTGGACAAAGTCCTTCATGCTTTCATCATACGTATATACGTATGACTCTCGTTTCATGTGGGCATTCCTCCCTCTGCAAGGCTAGAAATCTTCCACTCTGAGTGATTACTCACACGTTAGTCTACTGACAGAACTCTGTGTACAACTAAAATTGAGAAGTAAAATAAAAATGAATAATACAACTGAGTATTTAGGACACATTTATTTTCATAATGTTTCTCGTTTATCATTTTTATGTATATCTGAATGACCCTGAGGTGGTTTTTTTTTTAATCTGGCATTAAAAGAAATTTGAACACTCAATCAACAATTTTCTCCATCATAACCTATGTGAAAGAGTAGAATACTCAACCCTGAGATATTCAAGTTTCTCTCCTTTTTTAACTAGTCAACCAATTCATCATTTTGAAGGCCGATGAGTGACTAATTAAATTCAAAATACTGTTACCCTTCAATAGGCAAATAATAATACTACCTATATGTAACCATGTTTTTGAAATCGTAAAATTACTATTTGAAATCATGTAGTCTATTTTTAGATTATTTTGAATATTTTAGACGGTTATGCCTGTTCAATATAAATTTTTGAAGTTAGATTTTACCTGAACATAAAAAACACAGTTGATATGATGCTACATTAGTATATCAGTACATCAAATGTATAATACAGTAAACCTGAGAATTTTTGCTGACAAATACTCACTTATTTCATTGAAAGAAAAAAGGACAAAAAATATCTACTCGTTCTTGTATATTTTACAACCATCTTTAAAATGCTTTGAATTACACTCAATAATACACAAAATTTAGTGTCTGGGAACCAGTTTCGGAGCAAAAATTTACACAATTTTCTTAGGCGGGAAAATATGAAGGCTACAGACTAGCTGTCTAGGTAGAAGACATACTTATTATTCAGTGCATGCCTTGTATGACTCATACATGGTAATACTGATCAGAGATATAACTAAATATCACAAACTACTCACCGTGGTTCAATTCTCATTTCAAAGAAGGACAGTTTCATCAGATAAATCAACATCATATAAGTATAAAGAACCATTATCAAATTAGCAATGTATAATTATTAGTTATTAAATGGATTTATAGCCTTTTATTTAATTTTTCAGGACTTGACAGGATGACATTTTTGACAATTAATATTAATATAGCAACAAATAACATTATCTACTTACATAAGTTAATGCATATACATACATACATACATACATACATACATACATACATACATACACACAATGTGACAAACCACATACATACATACATATACACACATACATACATACATAATTACACACACACGTACGTACGTACGTACGTACGTACGTACGTACGTACATACATACACATGTAAATAAACACATACACACGTGTACATAAGCAGTCATACATACATAAATAAATAAATACACACATACATACATACATACATACATATATACATACATACATACATACTGATACACATGCACATAAACACGTACACACACATGTGTACATTATACATACAAATTTATAGAAGTAGTTCCACCATGTGAAATTAACTAAACAGTTTTAAAATTTTCTAAATGTAACATGCAGAAAATGGGAATATCTCTCTCAGAAGTGAAAAAAAAATTATTTTGTAATAAAATCCTGATGTGTGTTCAAATTTAAGTATTGAAGTAAAGTGTCTTGAAATTTGTACAGAAAATAGGTTTACGAAACATCTGGAAAACCTCTATTATGAGAGAAGCCTCAGAGATCAAATTCTCAACTAGAATTATGTTTCTCTGTCTATACAAGAAGAAAGAAACCTATCATCTGTATTCTGAGACCTTAAGAGAAAAAGAATCCTGCAAAGAGTATCCGTCTGTTCAGGAAAAGAAAATCTTAATTCCTGGAATAAAGACTAAAATCCCAAGACGAGTTTTGCTGTTTATAAAGCAGGAGAAACACAACTATCGGCTTTATTCTGGGATAAAAAGAAAAAAAGATTAATGTCTGTGGAGAGATGTTTAAATTTTCCTGGATTTTTAATGGAGTGAGAGGTAAATGTGTATTTGGCAATGTTGGAGATTAGCTAATGACTGGATATTGAAACACTTGGCTTTTGCTAGGAGCTAGTTGATTATACTGGTATGAATTAGAACTCAACACATATTATAATTGTAACTCAGAACATCAATAAATTTACTTAGTGTTTCTTTAACAGTGCACTTCAGTTCTAATTAAATTGGCTCTCCCACGATGTTCAATCAGTTGATATTTTGTGGAAGCATTAATAACTGTAGTAGGTTACAGAGAGTTGACACTGACACAAATACTAAAATATATGTGAATATGAAATATACACGGAACTAGGGCACTGATTTTTCTCACTCTCATCAAATAACATATAAAAAGATTTCTTTGAGGGGCAGATAGTCCCAACCTCATATCCCCACCCCTATTTGTTAGTCAAACACCAACACGCACCCATATGCATGGACCAGCATAGTCTCACTGATTTTTTTCCATTTAGCATAGACACAAACCCTGAAACACAAATCCTAAAGCAAGCAGAAACAAACCCATCAACACAAACCCTGAAACAAACAGACACAAACCCATCAACACAACCCCTAAAACAGACACAAACCCATCAACACAAACCCTACAACAAGCCGACACAAACCCTAAAACAAGCACAGACACAAACCCTAAAACAAGCCGACACAAACCCTACAACAAGCACAGACACAAACCCTAAAACAAGCCGACACAAACCCTACAACACAAATCCTAAAAATAGACCAAAAAAGTATGAAACCCTACAACAGACATACACAGATCAGAGAGTGCAAACTCTCAGTAACACACTGGTTATTTCACCAAGAAATATTAGACAATATTGGACAAGACTCAAAGCTCAGAACTTACAAATTGTTACACAATAAGATACAAACAGCTAATTATCAAAACTGGAGAAGAAGTTGGTTTAATTTCAAGAATTAGACTGAGCTCACATCATCTACAAATTGAAATTGTAAGACATAAAAGACCAAAAAATAGAGATAGAAAACAGATTATGCAACACCTGCAATTATGATAGAAGATGAAATACACTTCATCACAACATGTAGCAACTATAACATTGACAGACAACAAATGTATATCAGTCTAAGTGCAATCAGTGGTCTAGGTAATTTCAAAGTACTAGACAATGAAACAAAATTTATTACTCTTTTTAACTGTGATCAAATACACATACTTATGGCATTGACAACTTTCATAAAATCAGCGCTCATCAAAAGGAAAGATATTTACATTTATGTAACCTAAAGTTTACACTTTAGTATAAATCTTATTTTGTTATTTTGTTAACTATTATTACTCTAGTTTATATATTTTACTAGTTTGTTTTAGCACCAAATAATTATTGCAGAAAATCCAGTGAAGAAATGTAGTTTTCTTGAAGGATGCACTAAAGATTCTATTCATTGTATTAAACCTACAGATACAGCTAGTACACAGACCAGACAACCTAAAACAGTTTGATATACACAAACAAGAGAGCACAAATACTAAAACTGGCATACAAAGACAACGTAACACAAACCCTAAAAAGATACACATAGACAACATACACAAACCTAAAAGAGACATACATGTAGTAAACAAACCAACCTGCCCTACAACAGATACACAAAGTCACCTGTATATACTACAAACATAGACACATGCAGCGAGACCAGACAGCAAACTAAAACAGACATACACAAAACAGCTATCTCACTATCCTTTCAGACATATATACACCAGACAGTCCAAATAAGCACTAAAACAGACATATACAGACTAAAAAAAGGTGGGAAAAACATAGGAAAACAGACATATACACAATGACAGAGAAGTCTCTATTGTCCAATAGGATTAGCAAAATTAACAGAGTTGTAATCCCATTTTCTTGATACCAGATGTTGTCCTGATGTCAGACACTGTATTTTGACAATTGTCAATGATATCCCTTGTCATAGATCCTCCACCAACTACAGCCATTCTGTGTGCTATAAACGTTTCCACAAATTGCCCAATAATATTAGATATTTGTGAAGTTCATCTTCACCTTACAGTGAAATGATTAACTTTTTGCTAACATTGCACCTTATTTAAAAGTTTGTGTCACGATTTTTAAAGTTAATGTTGAATTCTTTTTTTTAATGGTGTCATATATGAAGAGTAGAAATGATTTTATCAAATGAAATGTTTTCATTTTTTATCAACTGACAAAGAAAACACCTTGAAATAGCAAAAAGCTCATTTTTTTGACTCAGGTGAAGATACTGTGGTTAAACTTTCGAGTGTTAATGGCATATAAATCATTTTCTCAGTTTTCATTTTAGCATCATGGAAATCAACAATGAGAGAGAAATTGGATAAAAACAACAGTTTCCAGGTTTTAATGAAGCCTTTGTATTAAGTGGAGTAAAACCTTTTAAAATTGAGATTTTTCTATATATATATGGAACTACCTGAAGCCCTTCACAACAATAAAAAGGTTTACTATCAACTAGATTCAATTATTTCTTCTTGTTTTGCTAAAATTGTACCCAATATTACCGGAAGTCAGTATGATTATTTGGTGTACGTCTTTGTAGTCAAATATTCAAATAGTCCACCTCATTAGCTGTAACATACAGCAACTGAGCTAGGCATAAATGTCTATTTTTGTATATTTAATGGCAGGAAATTGATATTAATTCATGATGATGATTATGAACAATTATTGTAATTGTTCCAATGAATATATAAGGGTCCGTTGTGAGGGACCTTGAACACATTTTCTCAAATTATTCATTAAATAAAATAAAGTGGTAGGAAAACTACAATTATGTCCATTTTAGTCAAGGTTGTCCAGAAGTCGTTACAAACAAAGTTGAAAAAGGTGAGAAAAAAATAGTTTATAGTTGTGGGGTGAGCAGAAGTAAACAGTCAGCTAGGATTGATTCTACCTATTTATCGCCCTATACAAAAAAATGAAGCAGCTGAACTGTGCACAAATTATGTCTATTTTGGTCATCATTTTGTCTGAACGTCAGGAAATTACTGTTAAAACAGTTGACACTGGTGAGAAAAAAAAGCAAATGTGTGGCCAGTGCTTATCTATTTAGTTCCGTTGCTATCACCGTATATCATTAGTTCCAAGTCACCAATCTCATGTCTTGTTTGATATGTCCACCATGGCTATATCATTTTCACATTAGTCTCAAAATAGCAGCAAAAATAGATGTGTTCATGTGTGCCTATAAGCGGCTCTTGATATCAAAATAATTATACTCACTTCCTGTGTATACAAATTTGCTGACTTTACACATTTATTCAGACAGAAAGAAAATATATCCTGTCTCAATGCCAAACATTTTTATCTATTCCGTGTGATAGATGCATTTATGTCGTACGTCGACTGTTGCTGGAAATGCGTCTGTTGGTTTGAACTAAATATGTAGACAGATCTACTACATAGCTACATAGCAAGGATGATAGCATATATCAGTTGCTGTTAAAAGATCTTGTTATTTTTCTTATCATTATGGGACATGATTTCATGGCTTCAAGGGCCTGATCATTGATTTGTGGGGGGGGGGGGGGGCGCCCGGGGGCATCTCTAATTATTTATCTACATACCACTTTACTTCATGTAAAGTTTGAAAACAAAATGTGGCACCTGAATATAATTATTGTTATTATATACCACTTATGTCACATGATAATATAACAGAACCCCATGATGAATGAGTGCAAGCATGGTGTACTCTTAGTATTTGCACAAGTCCTTGCAGTGCTCTCAGCGACAGTACTTTCATGAACGTAGAAAACTCTGCTAGCATACCCCACTTACCCATACTGGCACCTACGAGTCATGGAATTATGTTATGTATGTTTGTACAAATCAACATAGTTCAGTTATAAAAAAAGCAACTGTCTGTTAATTCACATGATTTCATGTATGTGGAATGTTCATATTCTCATTTGCATACAGGTATGCAATAACATTAAAACAAGGTAAGGACCATGAAATTTATGTTTCATAACAAATATTTTGAAACTTTCCAAAACTTTGCTCAAAATGTGCATGGAATCACCAAAGTGTTAAACATTACCAACTTTGTTATATGATCAAAATTAACCTAACCGGTTCCTCAAATACTCATGTGAGATGTTTATAATATAAATCTGAATATTGTATTTAAAAAGAGCACCAAGTTATTACCCATGGCAACCTCTTTGAAGACAATCACCCACCAAAGATTGGTAAGACGACTGTCAAGTGTTAAGACTGTCTGTTTTGCTATCTCTATGTCTTTAACTTTCAATAAACAGTCCAGCTACTTGTGTGACCTGTGTTTGTTGAAGTCTATAAACCCCAGTTATCAGCGTTTATGCTGGGGTCTCCACATCTTGTCTGCAAATGCTGTGATCCATAACAAATGCTTATCATGTTTGCAGGAGTCCAAAAAGATGTGTTCAAATCATTTACAGTGCCTGCTAGCTGCTTGGCTAGCCATCCCAAGGTCATCACTGGCAATCACTGTCTTGCCTTGTCTTGCCTATCCATCTCGTTAAACACAAGTTAGTGGTTATTACTTTCTTTGGGAAAGTATTAGAGAAGACTTCATTTTTTCACAATGTTCACCTCTCCTTGCATTCACCCCCCCCCCCCCCAATCAAAACATGGAAAAGAAACAAAGTGAAATAATGTAAGAGAAAGTTCTACACATCCTAATCCTGATCTCAAAATTTCTAATCTCTGAAAAAATGTCTCAAAAGTTTTCATATTTCTTTCCATTGTTTGTACGTTACCCTTGTACCACTTCCTTCCAGTATCTATACCCCTGCACATATTGTATAATAGACAGAACCTGGCACACTTTTTCAACATAAATCTAGTTAAAATTAGGTGATTCCTACACTCCTGGTTAAACCAATGTTTATTTATTTCACTTCTTGGATTTCTGATGTATGATTTGGGAACAATCTCATTTCTTTGACTACAAATTTATCGGCCAATAATTCACCCTAGTACTATTTCTGTCATGTAGTACTCAAACCTAGCGAATATCGTTTTTCATATTTGCAAATAAATTATGCATGGTTTACAAAAAATCCACTTTTGTTATGTCTGCTAAATGAATGAGTATGTATGTAGTTTATGCGTTCGAGCCACAGAGTACTAGATTTCGTTTTGTGTTAAGAATTGTACATGTACACATATACAACATATGTAAGTAAAGTCGTATGGAATGCAATTCCACACGATAATGAATAACAACTGTTTTTACATTTTGATGTACATTCCCATCCTCTTCCAAGGTAAGTTTAGTGTTTTCATTATCCACACATTTTCTACATTTCTTATCCTCTTTCAAATAAGTTTTCTAATGACCTACCATTTTTCACCATGGTAACCTTATTTACAAGTTTCATTACTACTGACAAACTTTCCATGATTCCATCCTCTTTCAAGGTAATTTTATTTACAGTATTCCTCTCAGATTAAATTTCACCAATTCTTATCCTTTCTCCCATCCTTTCTCAAAGTAATTTTATGAGATTTCAACCTGGTCATATTTTTCAAAGAGATGTTTAGTTTTAGTTTTAGCCGTCCAAAGTTCCTCCCTGTGTGAAATGATAATAACCATAACACAGTTTGAAGTTCAAGATTGTAAAGTAATCATTGTATGCAACACCAGGCACACCAGTCAGCTGGGAAGCTCATAGATTGAATTTCTTTCTACAGTAGCAGTCGAAATACTGCCAGATGAATCTACTTAGAGAAGAGGAAAATACACAAATGAAAAAGTCAAGTAGGAACATACTGCATTTGACTCCATTAAAGCAAGTTTCACAGCAAGGTTCAAAGAGCGCAAAATTGTATATGGAAGTTACATAAAATCCAGGCCTTGCTCTGTTTTGTTGTATATATGAAATACTTATTGAAGTGGAAATGCCCACAAGGCTTGTAACTTAGACACTGGCTACTGTACTTTTAGTGATATAGAATATCAGGAAGTGGGCAATGGCATATGGGAGAATTAAGGGGTGTGGTTCTCACTTCTTTTTGCCCCAACCAAACAGCGCCTAACAGTGTATGTTTGGTTAGGTGTGTATGTGTGTGGCTAAAAGATGTAGGGAATTAACACACAGCAGAGCTGGCAATGTTGTACTAATGTATGGCTCATGATTTCATGTAGTACTAATTGCAATGCTCCATGGAGTTGCCAGCTGTCAAATGAACAAAACGTTCTTTCTCGTGAAACCCAATTTCTTGTTTGTTAAGTAACCATCAACTACAGTGGAATATTATTTTTGCTGATATGAAAAAAAAATGTGGATTTCATGGAATTTTTACCAGATTCGGTTGTGATTTTTTCCATCAAATATTAAAATGTGAAAAAAATATTTCCAATCACACATTCATGTGTTTTTTCTTCATATGTTCAAAGTCAAGTCCCAACAAACAACAAACTTAGTAATACATGGAAAACCATATTACTATCAAACAAAACATTTTTTTTTTCACATTACAATCTTGCAATTGTCAGAATGGATTCAGAAATGGTAGGATTTTTGTTTTCTTCATCAGCAGAAAAAGCAATATCTTTAATTTGTGGATGTAAAGTGGTAAGCGGCATGTGTGATCTCAACACATCTGGCACAGTGTTTACTTTTGATACACTTCAATTTGTTTGACTTTTGTTATTCCTTCCAGCAGACTACAATCCTCTCTCACACATGTATGGTGTTGTTACGTATGGTGGACAAGGAATTAATTTAGACTGACAAGCTCACAGACTTTGTCAGACATCACTGTGGGAAACTGTATCTCCAATCTAATACTGATGAAGAGCATACTTATCTATTCTATTTGGTGTTACTTTTATATGTATAAGAATTTGGGATACATAATTCCATCGACATGACTTTTAACTTTGTGAACCAGGAATAGATATCCAGGTAGTGATTTTTGATTGAATTAAGCAAACATAACAGAAATCCTTGCAAGAATGTTTGTGGACTCTGGGTTCATTTATAACAGTATCCCATAAAAATTCTACTCACAGAATCAAAAAATTGTTTGGAAATGGATCAAATTTGTCAAAGATTCTCTTCCAATAAGTTTTTTGACTGCCTGAGTAGAAATTTTCATTTGACAGAAATCCCTGTTTTTGAAATCAAGAAATAATTTTTTTACAAAGTTATATTGGTGTAAGAAATCTGACAGGCTGGTCATGAAAAACACACATCCTAACATTCACTATATTCTTCCGCTGTACTTTAATACCTAGATTACTTGCGTACGCGACAACATTTTTTTGTTTTCTATATCAAGAGATGAAGTGTGTTTCCTGACTAAACAACACCAGCTCAGGAAGGCAGTGTCTCTTTTTAGATCAAGAGGGAAAACTGTGTCTCAAAATATCTGCAAACAGGATGCGGAGAGGAAGGCTGTACTTAAAAACAATGGAAAATCAGCCGGGAAGTGGTCAATAGAAATTCCAACACTGAATGTACTGCCTGTAAAAAACCAGCTAATCAAATATTATCAAAAATATGCAATTGTGTTTGTTTTCTACTTCTTTTTGTCATCCCAGATAAAAGACTTGACTGGCCTTTCAAAAGGTGCTATATTAATCTTTCTACTTGAAAGCTTAGAATCAATACACATAATTGAAAGTTTCCTGAAAGCAACACAATGTACTTAGCATATTTATGAGATGATTTACATATCCTTTGTCCAGAGTTCAGAGAGTGACCAACCATGTAACTGCCAGTGTGTGTGACACTTTCCAGAAACTGCAGAAAGGATGAGATGAAAGATATGTATGAATAGTTCAGGGGACTTGGGAGGAAGGGGCTGGAATGAAAGGAAATGAATCCTAGACACTGATTTGGAACAAGTTACCAGGGAGGAAGTGTGCGGTTACTAGGATAAGGGGACTTTTACCATGGAGAAGAGAAAACAAACTCATGAATATATTGAAATACAACTGCAAATGGTTCCAAAACAATGTGTTCCAAAACTAATAAACAATATGAGTGACTATAAATGATATGATTAGTATGGTAGGGAATCTGTGAGAGGAAGTAACAAGTCACACCTAACTGTTATTTTGAATTCAATGGATGCCTTCACATTACTTTCACACCTAGACTGTGATGTTGCATTCCAGCAAACCTTACTTCCACACCATATTGCTTTGTAATGGGTCACAGCAGCTTTAGACTGTCTGAAGGTGATAAAATCATCATGTGAAAGCAGTGTGATGCAAGCACTTTACAAGCTGTAAAGTAGTTATATGGTTTGACAAGTGGGCGAAAAAAAATGAAGTTGACACCTTGGACTATTAAAATGGGTCTAAGCAGGGATCTAGTATTGAGATCAAGTAACAGAGAAGGAGGACAGGTAGGACTTAGAATCTTTGAATCGACAAGTAATTATGTCTAGATCTGTGATTCTGTTGTTTTTTACACATTAACACAGATAATACAAAAAGGATAAATCAAATCTTTAATTTTGAAATATATCTCACTACACACACTTAGTAATGTAACAAATGCCTTGGATTCAAAAACTCCTGTATGTGAGTGTGTGTGTCCGTATGTATGTATGTATGTATGTATGTCAGCACATCTCCTTGATTAAAGGAGACGATAAATACCTCTACGAAATGGCAGTAGACGAGGAAGTGTCAATAACCTTCGATTCGCCAGACAAATTCTACACAACATTTAAACAGCAGCTGCTGCAGCAATATCAATCCGAGTTTAAGGCGAAATCTTCACAGGGAAGAGTGACTCGAGAGGCAGGGAAAGTAAACCATGGTGTATCGTCCACTTACCTCAACAATCACAAGATTGACGATAATTTGAGATCATTTGTCGCGAGAGGTCGTTTACAGCTCCTGCAGTGCGAAAGTCTCATGACCCTGTACTATCCAGAGTCGTACACTAAATCATGTAAAATATGCAATCACCCCACTGAAACAGTATCACACATTTTGAATGGCTGCACAAAATTCCAGAAACTATACCAACAAAGACACAATAGAATAGTTGATTTAATCTTCGGTAAAATCGCGAACAGTAATCCTGGCAAGGAGACATTCAAAGACACGGTTTTAAAACCTGAAATGTTTGATGCTCATATGAGAACTTTTGAACATCAGCATAAACGACCAGACATTACAATCATCGATAAACAGAACAAACATGCAATATTAGTTGAAGTGTCCGTACCCTTTGATGCACATATTTCATTGTGTTTTCAGAAGAAGTTCGACAAATATTTTCCACTCTCACTAGAAATAAACACTACAGGCTTTCGTTCAGAAATAATAGTTATTGTCATTGGAAGTCTCGGAAATGTACATCATAAAGTCACAAGTGGTTTGATCAAAGCTGGTTTAAATAGAAGGAATTCCAAATCCATCACCAAATATTGTAGTGTCAGCTCAATAATAGGTTCTTACAAAATTTGGAGATTGAGATGTAGGTACTATAACAACCAGATATCATGTGAACGTTTGTCATAAGTGACCAAGAGAAACTCGTTCACTAGTCAGTATGATTTCCTGCAAGGTATTGTGTGTGTATTCTGTAAAGGAATTATGTAAATACTTTACCTGTACATGCTATGTTCATGTAAGTTGGAAATAAAAGAATTTGATATGTATGTATGTATGTATGTATGTGAGTATGTATGTATGTATGTGTGTGTGTATGTATGTATGTGTGTATGTATGTACGTACGTATGTATGTATGTATGTATGTATGTGTGTGTGTGTGTGTGTGCATGTGTGTGCCCACCTTTGATCACAATCACAATTTAAATGGCAAAATTGTTTTAGAGCAAAAATGGAGAAATACACACACACACACACACACACACAAGCACACATCCATCCCACTCAACTCAAGATCTGAGGGTTTTTATAGAAAATGTGAATTTTGTATTCCATCCATCACAGGATTTACACTTATGTAGTAAAAATAGAGTAAAACACAAAACAAATTATAATTGAAACAAGGTTGTTTTTTCAGATCCAAAAATGATGAATTATGTATAGAAGTTTTTTGGAAAAATGATCTTTTGAGCAACAAGCATGATTAAAACCAGATTTGACAGGAAGTTATGAATAATAAGTTGAGCTTAGCTACACTGGGGAAATAATTATCCTGGAGGGAAAGGAAATTAACTTAAATCCCCAAACATGGTCACCTTCACACAACATAAATTGTATTTTACAAAGTTAAGATGTTTAATTAGACCTCCAGTCATGGCATCTTTACATAATACTTCCTGTATGGACTGAATGTAGACTTCACTGAAATATTTGTAACTATTTTAATTTTTTTTTTTTTTTTTGCAGTAAAAATTTTGAAAGAATATCGTTTCAGTTAGATTTTTATCCATCTAATCTAAAACGCAAATAGCAGGTACCTTAAATCTTAAGTGAACAATTCCTTATTTGTACTTTAGGTACGGAAAGTTCATGACAAACAGTAATGCACATTTTATATATACCAGTATATTTTTGGCGGGAAAAACTGCTAGTGCAGAACAGGTTAATTTAATAATATTGAACAAGTAGTAAAATGTATCAAAGTCAGTGTCCTTCAACTCTATTTTCATACATTAGACTCATTTTAGATAAACAAATCCCTGCATGTTTAAACCGGAAACAAAATGTAATTTCACGGCTGAAATTTCATTTCCATGCCTTGGGGAGAATTTGTCAAAGCACGGATAATTTATTCATGAGAATGTAGCAGTTTAGAAACCCACTTATTAATCAAAGAAGTACGAAGTATGAAAGCTTCTGTCAACATCTACAACTTGTTTTATTCTAGCGAAATTCAATTAAATTATTTCAAAGTTTCGATTTTTCAATTTTATAATTTTATAATTATTTATCTATCAGGGTCAAAAAAAATTTGCGACAATTTTTTTTCTTGTTTGAGGTGATTTTTTTTGTAATTTTTAGGAAATCTTTAATTTGAAATTCTCAGCATAATCTATCACAAACCCAGTTTGTTTATTTATCTATTTTCATATTTTTTCTCTTGCTATTATTTGACAACTCTGTAAACATGAAAAGGGGTATTTTATGTAAGACTTTACACTCTTTGGTGTATGTTACACCCATAAGTTTGAAGGGGAACTCTGTTTGTACCTGCTTAGCATCAAAACAAGAACAGTAAAGCGTGTTTATCCAATTTGTCGTACAAGTAGAGCGAGACAAAAATATTCTGCTTGAGGCCTAGAAAATAAAACTGGTTCCAGTTACACAACCCCACCTAGTTTTTCATGCTGACCCTAAACTTTTCTTTGACATATTCAAGAAAAAAATTGCACAAATTGTGAAGTCTTGTGAGAAATAGTAGATCAGGAAACTGACATTAACTTAAAAAGATAATATAAAACTGTTCTTCCAATCTGTCATGGCTGTACATCTGATGAGAAGAAACCAATAACACAGAGATCATATGAAAACAACAGAAAACATAACTACCTGAACTAGACACTCACATATGATAAAAATAAAATAAAAAATTTACCCACCCCACCTATTCTAAAAAATTTTTTTTGTTAGGCCTTATTATAAAATTCTATCACTCATCCACTGGAAAGTGATATCATTTCACTGGATGTAATTCCATACAGATAACAAATTTTACAACAACATTGACACTTTCGATGTCAACAACAACAACTTCTCATCTCAATCTCTGAAACATTCATAAATTCCATAGACTCCAATATGGCTAATGAGATCGTATCCATAGCAACCTTGACTCCACAATAATAATGACTTTGACAATCAATGTAACCATAGTGATACTTTGAACAGGGTTAGTTTAGTTGTTGGCCAATGCAATAGGGTAGATGAGGCACGGTGCTTTTTAGTACGAATGACATTTACAGACCAGAATACTCTCAAATGTTGGTGATGTACACATAAAGACCTTAGAGTTTTACAGTTTTTTACAGTCATCCCTGATTGTACTGGAAAACTCCTGTCATGACCATTGACACAGAGTTTATCACTTGACCAATCACAAACATGTCATGGAATAGAACCCAACCATTGGTCATCTATACAGTCACATGATTTGTAATGAAAGCATCTCATACATATGAATGGTACTTGATATATTTTGGCTGAAATTACCTAGACTGGTTGGGAGAGGAGGGGGCCATAATGTATGTTGAGGGGAGGGGGAAAACAAATACAAAGGTTCTTTCAGTGATTGGGCATCCCACATGACACACTCTGGTTGGCCTCAACAACAAACACTAAAGTAACATTCAATGCAGTCATAAAACCTAGGGATTAAACATATAAGTATGTATAATGACAAAATAAAATTCACATATGGTTAATGTTTAACACTACTTTAAGGTGTCCGAATATTTGCCATTGTGACCTTATACGACTGACCTGGGGAAACATATAATTTACAGAAATGGATTTCATTTTTTCTCAAATCAAGATTCGACCTGCAAAGTAAGGATCGGCTTTCCACATACTTCACATATACTTTATTTATATGAACATATGAAGTCAAAAAGAAAATAGGCCAAAACCTGACATATGCTGCCCTCTAATCCCTAGATTAGCAACTTCAATCGTGACCAAAATATGGAAATAAATCAATAAAACTGCTTCTATGCCAACCTGAAATCTTACAAACACGCTTTGTACTCCGTGTGTACCATCTGTTTAAATCAACCCACAATCAAGCTGTTGTTATCACAAGGTTGAACTTTTTACAGAGTTTGCCTCTATCTTGTAATCTCTAAGTCAATCTATGTTCAGCCCTCATATCCTACCCTGAGCAGTGATGATCATGGCGTGTGCACACTGGTGCCAAATTTGCTAGGCAACTATGAGTGGTGGAGGTACAGAGGTACTCATGTTGCCATAAACTGCTAGAGTGAAGTTATTTTTATATCAGATGTTGAACACTTGGACACTGAAAGGCATTCTTGCAAACCAGTCGGCTCATTAAGAACGGTACTGTAAAATGGTCGTGGTTTGCTACAATGACTGAAAGGATATGAACATGCCTATGCAAATTGTATGTCTTCAGGATAAGATATTCTACTTTGATTACCTTTTTGGCAAAGTTACAAATAGTAATAATATTTTTGTAATTCATTTGGACCTGGTAGCAACATTGTTACATCCACCCACCCACTTCCCCCAAATGAGGAGAAATTGCACACGCAGGAAATTAACCACACTGGCCAGACTGAGCAAACCTGGTGCACTGTAGTATAATTCAATAATTATGTCTTGTTGTTTACCCTTTGTCCTTTTTCTTTCCTTCTTTCCAGATTTTCATACATACACATATGGATGATCTACTGTGTTCATATTTCATGACATATCTGGTTTTCTCTCTCAAAGTACGAAGAGTAGAGTGGTAACACCTAGATAACTGACACAAGCAAGATGCTCCTATCACTGGGAATAAAAAACGGCACAAGAATCGCAGCATTTCATAGTGTCTATACTTCCAGGATACGAATACAAGCCATCACATCTCACCTCAGATGAAAATCTGTCATACTTTGCTTTCATAAATACAATTTTGAGATTGTAAACATAATTGACTGACAAACATGGTTTAACTTTCACAACACTTGAACAGTATCCACACTTTGTAGAACTTATGTAGAACTTTTTTGCAGGCTCTAAGTTTGCTACTTACCCTATTGCTGTCCAAAACCTGTGTGGTGATATGGCTTGGCTGTTCTTCAGTAGCCACTGCTCACAGTAGGTGGGCACAGCATCAATGTTCTTCAGTAGCTGCTAGCAGTAGGTGGGTGCAAGGAGGCTACCTGCAGTAGTTTAGCAGTCAGTGGGTGGGTGGGTGCAGGGTGGATGTACCTCAGTAGATGCTAATAACATACAGGTGTATAGGGAGGCTATGTTCAGTAGTTGCTAGCAGTAGATGGGAATGGAGAGTCTGTTCTACAGTGGCTGCTAGCAGTGTGAGGATGTAGGGATTGGGAATATCTCCAGTATTAAGTTACCCCAATTCCCAGTACTAGCAGTAGGTAGGTGTGAGGAGGTTGTTCTAATATCATCATGATCTACCATTGTTCATATATTCTCCATTTCCTCATCATAACCTCCCTTCAAACCTAGATTTAAAGTTAAATCCTAAATACCATTACACCCCCACCCCACCCCCCACCCCCATGTTAAACTTTGTACCACCCAAATATTTTGTACAAGGTAGGTACTGTACTCTCTTACTTCATAAAAACACCTTACATTCTACTACTAGGGTCTTCCTCCATACATAACATTTACACCTGTGTTTACAATGTCTGATATATATAGTTTTTTTGACCTTTTTTTTCGGTTTTAACCCCGACCCCCGTCTTTATAACCAAATCATATACTTGTACCCTTCCTTTCATGAAATCACACACATTGTAAATCTAAGTACCTTATATTGTCGACCCACTTCTTTCAAATTGGTTTGACAGAGTACCTAAGGTTTTTTCAACTGCCCAGAGTGTTATCTCATCGTGTGAGTCATGTCACACAAGTCTGAACATGTTTTGCAGTAAACCCATCCGGTTTTGGCTGTAAGGTCAAGCTGTGGTAGGCAAAAAAACAAAAAAATCTTCCGAAACTACTCCCCGAGCCCAAAGGTCATATTTGAATAGGGCCATCCATCATGAAAGAACAAAGAAATGGTTGCATGTGGGCTATTTTTAACACGTACATCTTTTGCTTACACAAATGGACTCACCTAGATGAACTGAACAGCTATCCTTTCATTTGATGTCTTCCTTTTTTTCATCAGAGCTTGAATCAACGATTTCTTACAAAAACATGTCACAGCTGTACTATATATAAGGTTATACTTGATAATGTTTATCAAGTATCTTTGCTATTCTAATAACACTTTACTCAAATCAAATGGAATTTCAGAGCATGCCCATCATTTCTGTTATTACAGGTAAGCCTAGTAATGTGCCAACTGATTCATGCAATATGGTAATATACCAATTAATTTATTTGAGAAAAAGACAAATTATTCAAATAAGCTTATTAATATGCAATACTGAACAAAAATAATTGTGTGATGATATTCACCAGCATATTTTACTCATCTCAAAATTTTTACTGAACCATATGTAGTCTTTATATTCTGTAATAATTCTTAGGAATGCTCAAAATAATACAATGTCTGAAAACATGTACGCCAACCCTCTGGAATGTTTAGTAACGTAAGATAAATCATTTTTTTGAAATTTTGAAAATTGAATATTTTCCTTTAAAATGTCCTTAATGTTGAGTCTGTGCTTATCGAAAATGGGTCCCTACAATATAATATATGTGAAAAACGTCGTCACTCCTGAAAACCAAATTATCATAGAGAAACCCCCTTCCAAGACCTACAAGCTTAGACAGTCAAGGTCAAATTTGGAGTCAGGAAGTAAAAATGTAAGCTAGAAGAATTTGAATGTCAACATTATTTAATTTTTGTGGCCAAATTCTCCTGCAGATGAGGTGGTAAGATGGGTTTAATAAGCCTAATTGTACCATGCAAGAGCCATGCTCAACAAAAAAAATATGGAATATATACTCTGGTCGTTCTACATCATGACAATGCACATTTATGTCACGACATGTGTCTGCATAATTGGTTCAGCTGTGTTCGAAATATGAGTCAAAATGCTAAAATTTGCCATTACTTTCCTCAATTTTTAAAATTTACTGGTGATTGTATTATTATATTATTCCCCAATATTTTTCTTTACTCAGTCAGAATATAATCATGACCTAAGGGTTGTCACTACTCACCGAAGGGTCACTCAGGTCACTTCCTTGGTTGAAAAAGAAAAATAGTGGGAAATAATATGTAATTGTCATGATATGGCTGTTGTTTCAAACTGACTTCATTTCTTTGCCATGTCTCTTTGTATAACTAGTGAAATTTAGTCTTGGGAAGTTCAACAGACTTCTAAATTAGAAAATCAAATATGAACATCCATCCTTCACAAACAACACAATTTGTCAGTGTCTTGGCTGTTTGTATGCCCTAAATATTAACCATACATAGATCTTCACAACACACAATTTGCCTTGTTAATTAAGGTGTTTCTTGGTTGTTTCCATTCCCTAGATATTAAATACACAGAGGCCTTCACTGGTGCATGAACAGTGCATATACTAAAACCACTCTTAAAATTTCATTTCCGCTTTGTCAGCAGTTCTCATACATATTTTATATAATGTCTGCCAGCCATTTTCTGGTCCAATAACTCACTGTATACCCGTCTTTACATGTGAAATTACACATAATTTACAGGTTACCCATGACATCAAGAAAGTGCTCATGGCTTTTAAACAACTGAACCTGTTAGAGTGTACACAACATGTATGTGTATGAATCTATGTGTTTGTGTGTGCATTGTGTCCACCTATGACATGTGCATAGGTGAACACATCTGTTCACTTTAGTGTGTGGTGGTGGGGGGAGGGGGGGGGAGAAGAGAGAGGATATGTGCCTGTGCTACTAAGTGAGTAGGGATATTACATTTGTAACTATCATACCGTTTCAACAACCTGAATAGCAATGAGAAATGTACATACCTTATTGGACAAGGTCACGACTTACTAGCCTGATGAGCACAGTAATTTCACATAGCTCAATGGAGAAACCATATAATTTGATGTAGACTTGAGAATCCAATGTCCAGCTTCTGCTACAAATAAATGTATCAGCTTGCTTATCAAACATAGTCAGATAACTGTGCCATCTAAATCCATACCACAACTGATTGAAACACTCTGAGACATAATTTTCAGCAGTGCATTACAGCAATGTCTTCTGTGTGGCATACTGTGTGTACATTTCAGAGGACATCAGTGCATCACAGCGATCTCTTCTATGAGGCACACTGTGTGTACATTTCAGACAAATTCAGTTTTGAAGACTGAAAATATGTTTGATTGCCTCCATTAATTATCTTAATTTTTACATATTTCATTTTTCATATTTGTTTAAACATAAAATCTAATTTCAATTTGTTTAGTTTCATCACATTTCTGGAGCTACCATGAAGGTATGTGGTAAATAATCAACAAATACTGATTTTTTTTCCATGTGGAGAGAAATATTCAAAGAAATTTCACATGCATCTATTTTATATTAACAATCTTGAACATTGAAATAATTCCACTTTTCTTGAAATTTCAAAAACTGAATGCCAATTTAGTTTTGGATGCATGTTTCCTTCTCAGATCTTTTTGAGCAACTTAAATTACCAAGGTGATATTTTACACAAATTATATATTAGTTAGCAGCACTGGATGAAATTAAGACAAATTCAACCCATGTTGAAAACACATCACTGTGATATAAGACTTGATATTCACCAACACAAGTATGTTCAATTTTTACAGAGAACTACATGAATTTACGTTGTTTACCTGTGTGATAGCTTCAAATAAATTGACAAAATCAGTCAAATACACATCCATTTTTGTCTGTTGAAAGAGAGGTCCAGAGGATAAATGCTAAAGAATTATTTTCTTGTTTTCTGGAATGAACTGACCCCATTCTCACTGTACACTAGGATCTCAACACCAGAACACAAGACTCTTTTGTCCTCTTCCTGAACTTGTTGACATGGAGCAAATTCAATTGAAATTCTCACTTCCTTTGAATTTGTAAAGTATTTGATATGTTATGTAGCTAAGAGAAGGGACTGACCTGACACAGATTTGTAGCTTTGGGGGTGTGGCTGAATATAGCTTATTTATCAATGGAATTATCACATGGCTTGGTTTGACAAGTAGGATAGAAAAGAATCAAAAACTGAGATTTCAACTCATCTTACACTTGCTTGAAAATCAGAAAGCTTTATGATGCAGTTTCGCGACTGTGCTTTTTTACACTTTTTGAGTCCTGTCAGGCTACCATTGCTACGACTACATACATATTACATCACATTTTTGAATCCTGTCAGGCTACCATTGCTAGGTCTACATACATATTACATCACATTTTTGTGGTCTCTTAGTGTTTGTCCTACAAACAACATGGCTGGGGTTTAAACTGATTTCAACACAAACAACAAGATAGCAGCTTTAACACACACAAAAAGAAATCAATCCTGTCACACTACAATTAGTCTACAAATAATAGTTATTAGTCAATGTACAGTTTGTGGTGTGGGGCCACAACTATAAAATCAGGGTTCTTTTCACTGAAAAAAAAACGTGGGATGTTTTCTTCAGGCTGAAATCCTAATTAAACATTGTAAGACTCCCATATGCTCTTGATTAAGACAATGCTTATTAGCAGCATTTTTCTAGTTTATTTCACATCATGTTTACATCATTAATTCGGTTTCAACAGCAAGACAAACTTCCTGATAACCAAATTAAAAAAAAATCTGAAGTGGAGCATTCTTAGCCTCACATTTGGCAAATATACCATTCATTTATATTCAACTCCAGCTTCAACAAATACATCATCACTAACAAGCAGAGCATGCTGGACTGTACCATACTGCTTTCACAGAGGGGGTCCAGCTTCCTCTGGGGAGGTTTACTGAAAAGGGCAACAACTCACTAATAATGTGAAAATATCTGCTTCTTACCTGGATAGAGATTTCTCAAGTTCTTAGTTGTTTCTGCTCCATGGAATGTCAAATTTCTAGTGTTCCAACTTCAACACAAATGTAAGATAGATGGTTGGCGTCCACCTACCAAGGCCATCGGAAACTCTTCAAATAACTGAACTGTTTGCACAGTTGTCTTTTCACCAATGTTGTCTCTATAAACACCATTCCCCTTTGGCTTCTTTCCAGTCAAGGCTGTTTTTTTCCTTCTTGAAAGACTAACTCTATTCACGTTGAATTATTTAGGTATGGATTTACAACTTTATGGCTTGTGTCATGAGTTCTAACTATACACTACAAAGTCAAACTTCCACTCTTCTAACTTTACTCTTCAGATTTCAAATCTTTAACATTACTATCATCCCCTGGTTGACTAAAACTCCTTTCAGTTTAAGTTGAGAAATCATACACTTCCGTGCTAAATTGTTAAAAACAGTGAACCCCTTTTCAAATCTGGACATTGGACAAATGTGTTGTCCTCAAACGAACAAAAAATTGACATTTTCAAGGTAAAAGAATAGGATAACTTTATTCAAACATTCTCTGAAAGTCCTTTACCCTCACCCATCCAATAAATTTACAGCTGTGAAAATCTGTGACTGACACACTGCACTGTGCACTATGTCTCCCCACTCAACACATGTGTGTATTAGCTTTTGATAATTTGCATGTTTACTAGTCTATGGATGGAGTCAGCACACAGAAAGAGAAAGAGCATGCACATAGATCACTTGAATGACATGATGATTGACAGGCGACAACTGTTGTATCAACAGCACTTCTCTCCACACTAATTTTCTCCTTTTCTATCTCAAAGTCAAGACTGACCATAGATAAACTGTTATTTTTCTCCCCTGCAGTTGGTCCATGCAACTTTCTCCCTGAGCGCTTAGAAGCAGCAGTCTGATCAGCCAGGCGTGAAGTATGGGTCGGAGTATTATGGCTAATTTCATTGCTGGTATTTCAGGGGCCGTTTGTCTGCGCAATCAAAACTTTACTCACACCGGAAATATTGACAAAACCACATACTTATACACAATCTAACATTTTGACCCCCACACTGGCCCAAGGAGAGCATACAGCTGTGCCTATAGTATAACATCTTCTAATCAAACTAGCAAAGACTCTATGTGTAAAGTAGGCCAAATCTGATGATGAGCAGGTCGGCACATTCTTCTGCATCAAGATTTCCCCCTTTTCCCCTCTCGGTAACAGCAAGATGATGTTCTCTGCTTGGGATAGTTCACTATTGGAATGCCAAGCCAGAGCATTAAACCACATGTTGGACAAAAATCACATGTAACGTTTCTCAGGAATGGGAGTAATTTAAAGGTTCAAATGCTCTGCCACAACTGTTTATTTTTTGGGAAGAAACGGAAACAAGTATTTCAAAAGATGTCAAAACATTCGACTTTTAGGTAACCATGACAACCACAGAGGACATTCAGAATTTGACTATAACATGAAATGGGACTCGGCTACAGTAATTGTAGAGTTTACTCATTGCCAATACCATATTTTGCTGAATAAATTCACTAAGAGGCTACACTAAATATCCCTTGCAAAAGAGATGACGTGACGATTTAGTGATTAAAAAATACATCAAACACACACCATCCTACAAAATTCTCTCTGATAAAATAATGCAAACTAATAACCAGTGTTTTTGACATAACATTTCAGTTTTTTTTTTATTGCTGACAGTATCTTCACTTTTTCACAAACTCTTTGAAAATAAATAGATAATAATAAAATATAACTCCAAAAAATGTGAATATATTTTCTCATGAAGTCATATATAAATAACTTCAATCCTACAACTTCAACTTGTGATTTTTTTGCTGAGAGCAAGAGGTTGGGTTTGGAAAACAAAACAAAAAGCAAACCGAACTTTTTCGCCTCACCAAAATAATATCTCTACAGAATTCCTGTGTCAGTTTGAACAATCAACAGTCACAGAGTTCTCCAAATTCTAAAGAAATACAAGCTTGATTTTTACACCAAGAATAATATATGACTGACTGTTGGTCAGCAAGACACCATATTTGTTTCTTCATCAACCTATCTACATTTTCTCTTCAAATAATATCTAGGAGTTGTTTTCAATTTTGTAGATTTCAGATGTATTTTTAGGAACTTTATACAGTTACATGTAATACATACACAGATTTGGTTCGTTTTTACACCTTGTTTTTACCCTTTTTGACAATCTATTTGCTCACTTTAATAATTGTTGATAATGGCAGTGTTCATGGCATCAAATATGAACTAACTTTTAATAATATATATTTACAAACATTTGTGGTGTCCTGCCGTGTGAACTGTTTTTTGTTTTTTAATGGGGCATGTCAATGGGAAAGCCAATCTCCTGTAACAGGCACTTTTAGTGGGCAGTGGTGTTAATACATTCACTGCATACTGGCCTATCCATTCATCAAAGCACTAAGACGTATTTATGCATGCAACCCATTCATTCAGATCGGAACTACTGAACAAATCCGGTGAAAGCCCCCAAAAGCTGGGCGATTCATGGCACAACTGCATGTGAGAACTTGTGTACTGGAAACCTAAAATGAACACGATCTACCACTGTCGTCAAAATCGCGCTGTCACATACAACTTTCTACGGATGATTATATAAGATTACATCAATGACAGATTTTTTATATAAAATTTAAAACTCATGATTTCATACACATGCACGAATTATTTCAAATCGCGCATGGGAGTTTCTCTCTAAATACAGTGTGCACTGATTTCCACTTATTTTTGGTCATACTCACAGTGACACCGACACCATGCATCCACCGTGCCGTGCCATGTCACTCAACTTCGTATGACTGGCATGACTGATGAAAAGGCTGAGCAAGCAAGATATCGATTCATTAACAATACGAAATGTAAATAACTTATCAAAGGATAACATCGAACTTCAGACTTGCTACAAAGATATCTCACGCAAGAAAAGTTTGGTCTACAACAAATTTAAATGGCATGCTTTACCATGCCAACAAACGTAAAGGTAGTCTCGTAACAAAAAGAGACTAAAATGTTTCTGAAAGAAAACCCTACAATAAACTAGGTCAAATTTCACCTAGCTAACTGCAGTTGTCAAAACAGGGTGTATAGTTTTTACATAAACTTTATGCACATTATATACAGAAAGAGGGTGTTCTCTTAACAATATTTATAGGAAAGAGTTCAAAAAAACTCACGTTTCGACAAGGTCTTTTCACGTGCTTTCTTACAGTCTGAAAACTTTAACATCCGCTAAAGCAAATGATCGAGTTCCTGTTGTCGTCTTGGAGGACACCGGCATCCTCGCGACTGTGTGCTGTAGCAAGCACGACAAAGTCGCACACATCCCTTGCCTGGTAGATAACAGAGCAAACACGGGAAGCATAATGACATGGCTCCCATTGCAGTCCACCTTGCGCAGCAGTGATTGTCACTAGGTGCCGAACACAGACACGGCTTATCCGAACAAACGTAATCATCGTCATAATCGTTCGCTACACACGACGCACACGTCGAGCAGTGGTAAAATAATCCCTTGACGAGACACAGACATGACCCGTATTCCACGAGGGTATCCGCAGAAAGTAGGCAGCGATCGTTACATAGCCACGTCTCTGGTAAATCACGAGTGTTTTTACATCCTGCACACTTACACAGTCCGCAATATGGGCACATCAACACTGACTGATGCGGTCCGTCATGTTTGTGGTTCTTTTTCTCGCCCTTCAAATCGTCGATATCAGGACGTGGACTTGGCAGCGGTTTTTCATCTTTCTCTTGCGGTTTCCTATCATAGCTTTCCTTCAAGTCACTGAGTGGCAGCTTCGGTGGTGGTTTATTAAAACTTGGCGGCGATGTTACAAGATGTGTAACTGTTCCATTTGAAATCTTCCCTCCATTTTCCGTAGTTGTGATTAAAGTTAGCGGCCTTAACCTTCCAGATGGTATAGTGGCAGTATCGGGATAGTCGGGACTAAAATTCCCTCTCAGCATTGGATAACCATTCGAGGGCTTCACAGACGAATGGGTTCTTGAACTAACTCGTTGCTGATTATGATGAACTGTGTGATGCATACGAGGGGGTCGTGGAGGAGCAACCGACGACTGTCTCAGACTCCACGGATCTGTGTACACATTTTCCCTTCGTCGCTCCTTTCTACTTTGCGGAAATTCGTCGATTGATAAAATGTTACCAGTTCCACGGGGAAGTTCGTTATTATTATTGTTTGTTTCCGTGGTCCTAGGACGCGGTTGTCGAGTCACAGTTGTTCCATCGGGTGGATGAAAAGCCATTTCTATTCAGCACTGAAAAACAAGAATACATAATGTAGAATTTACTCCGTGTAAGCCTATATACATAATATATAGTGAATTACTTCAATCTCAAATCTTCAAAGCAAAATTACTCCATACTTCCAACATTATTTCACATAATAAATAATGTTAATTCATACGTGAATAATTCTGGCCATCCTGGGAATAAAATCGGCGTGGTGACTTCACCCTAACTGGCTATTATAAGCCAATACAATAACATCCCGACTAACGCCACTGTATGCACCACGAATATCAATGCATGCTTACAGTGATGGTGGGCGGACATGCACATCGGATGTAAAGACACGAACCCATTCACACTTACCCAGCACTTAACACCCTCATTTAGATTCGTTCTCAAATCACTGCTTAGCAAGAAATACTCTAACTACCAACCCTTCTCAGGAAAAGACTTAATAGCTGCCCTTTTCGAGAACACGTAAGACTAAAACGTTCACATTTCTGTAAGCACACAGGTCTGAAAAACAGGACACTAGTTCCAATAGGTCAGTCGTGTGCGCATACGTAACGAGCCGAAGATGAGGTTTTATGAATGGACATGAGGAAACATGAAGTCGCCAGAAATTCGTCAAAAAAGGAACACTTACTTCACATTCCAAGAGCTTTTGCCGCTTTAGCGGACACACTCAATAATCCAGAACAACACTGATCACGAAACTGAACAAGAAATCGGCGATATAAAGTAGGTGATCGGACAGTATTCAAGTGTCAGTTTCGGAGTTAGTCCATTGCAGTACACTAGTGAATTGAAGTAAGTCTATGACGCGTATATTTACTTTGAATAGTAATTATAAATGGGCGTGGTTTAAGCCTTATATGGTGATATTGGCAGTTACTTGAGAATGCTGCGAGTTGTAAACACAATCTAGTTATATCGGGCCTGTTTCCGGTCTCTTTTGTTCCGTTCTCTTATCACCGTGACATGATTGGCCGTCTTATCAATAGGGCCATGTTTACTCTTCATCTGCCGGGTGCGGCGTGAGCTAGCACTGCAGCGCACCACGTTTTTCCACCGGCATTTTTCCCGCGCTAGAACCACATGTCGGGAGACAAGGCAGAACATAGGAATGTGGTGAATATAGGGCGAAAATCAGAGTGATGCAAGCAATGTGCGATGAAATCTCAATGCACAAAGATCAGTCTGTGGTCATACAGACACATTTTTTGACTAATTAAAAAAGAAAAAGGTGAGGAGGAAGGTGATATGTTTGTTGCTACACAGTCCTATTAATTTTGTTTTCAAAGTCACTGGGGCGTGCTATCGACCATGTTACCCTGGCCCCCGATACGATAAGCACAACAACATGTCGACGGTCGTGTTTGCATTTGCCACAGCAAAAAGAGGCGTGTGATTTGTGTCATGATACATCACCGAGTGCGACGGAGCAAAACTTAAAATTATCGATGTATAGTAACAAGTGATGAATTAAAAGCTCACAAGAAGGAAGAAAACTGTCACAGCGAATGAACTCTGTAGCTCACCGGTCTAAATATTTTTGTAAACTCTCGATGTCGCCGCGATCAAGTTCACCAGGTGTTTCCCCAACACGTGCCTCACACATGCATGCGACTTCACCCTTTCCATCCGAAAGTCATTTTTATTCGCTTTATTTACGAGCATGTGTTTGGAAAAGCGACCTAGGTTATATACAGTGTGCTAGCCGTAAATATCGGAAATATTCTTTCCGGAAGGGCCGTGTTTGCTACAAAAAAAAAATTCCGCTGGGACATATTTGAAACAATTTAGCCAACGCGGAAAATGTTTTTGTTACATTTTATTCCAACTGTTTCGAATTTTTGACGTCGACAGAGTGCTTCTAGTTCCCCGTGTTTGTTTACACAACGTACGAACATAAAGCGACATCTTTCAATCAAAAACTAATTACAATCATTCGATTTTAACTACTTTATAATAGAAGTCAAATTAATTACTTGTCACATTAAAATTCAGGTTGGAAATTCTTTGTACGGGTTACTTAAAGCATCGAATTTATAAGGTATTTTCATTCTGAAGATCTGTAGATATATTAATTTTTTTATTGTTATTACATTTTCCCTTTGTCTGCATATGGATTACATGTCTATGCTATTATTGCTTATCATTTTATGGCTCCGCCAGCCTCATTAGGACGGGAGAAGGATCAATTTCTCCAGTACGGGATATGACTTCGATACACACTGGTGCTGGCACAATTATTTGGGGAAAAGTAAGATGGTGTTTAATGAAAGTCAAGACGTGTTCAAGAAACAACTGCAGGCGCCAAGATCACCTGGGTTTTGTATGACATCGGTGAATATTGAGTGTGACATCTGTAACACGAACTTGTAACTATATATTGCATATGAATAGCTACGGTAAATATATAACCATAGACTGTATATTGTAATGCACGAAACTTTCACTGGGAAAAGCCCAGTTTCCAACCGGTCTTATCACCAGGCCCTATCTCCCTTGAAGGAGCAAAACGTCACACCTGAAATACTGTCTACGCAGTTGCAATGCTATATATAACTCATTTATTCTGTTGCAAAATTAAAACTGATCATGCTATGCCTTTAGAGAAGAAGGCATTGCATTATTTATCATTTTATCATGTATGTCAATTTCACTTTGTGCATCAATGCTACTGTAGATCCTAGGTTGTTTGGTGTAAATGGGCGTTACGCAGGTAAAATCAACACGGGTTCCCTTTGGTAAATTCACCTTATGGGCAATGGAGAGAAACTTTGCTGGCTATGATTCAACAGGGCTCCAAACCGTACATGAGGCTGTAGTAAAATATATTGGAGGTAGGTGAGCTGTATTTCTTATTTCCCTCCCTACTGCCAGGTTTCTCAAACCTCACGAAAACACCGGGGTAAATAAGAGGAACATAAATATCACACACGGTGAACTAACTGTTCAGGAAAGCTACACAACTTGAACACAGTGTAGTTTACTTTTTTGTGAACGGTTACTTCTTCCGAGCTTTAAAAACAATACAAATGTTAATAAATGAAAAAAATAGAACGTTCATATACCTTGACGATCGAAAAGCCTGATGTACAATATCTCGTCGGTGCAATACTTATAAGGAAAAATCAGACTTTCAATTTTAAGTCATAAAAAATCTTATGTGCTATGAACACGCCTCGTCATACTTTGCCATAGAAAAGGTAAAAGACACAACATCTTTATAACCAGTACTTAATTTTAGTGTCGTGGCTTCTGCGATTATCATGTAGCCAACATTTCCACTTGTTCGTGTGTTGAAGGCCGACCTGTGACGTCACAGTGGCATGCAGCAACAAGTGGTTCGATTCCCCACCCATCTTGTATTCCCTCCGTTAAACTTTCTACAGTCTAATACACTTTAATTATATGTTATTACTTGTCAGAATTGTGAAATCTTATATGTCTAGTAATCTATAAATAAGTCACGGTACATCATAAAATAGTTTCTCTGCTCACCATATATATCTACCTGCTTCAAAGGACGATCAGACAATCAAAAGTTGGTTGAGTCAGTGATACACCCACCGCGTCGACTTTCGTCTCCGTCAGATATGGTTTCGTCGGAAGAACGACTACTGAGAGACACTTAAATCGTTGCTTACAGGTGATCTACTTGCCATCCTCTGAAAGCAAAGAAGCGTGTCGAAAAACTACTAAAGATCCAACCTCGCGCGGCCGTTCGTTGGTGTAGCTGTGGACCGCTGAAGCAAAGATGACGGGGTTTTTAAATGACCTTGTTACATATCATCTGCCGGTGTCAGTGGCCTGGCGTGACGTGCCTAGCAGCGAGTTGGCTATCTGAGCAAACTACTACGATAGCCTCCAAATGGAGAACAAAAGAGAGACAGGATGTACAGTGGGTATTTAAACTATTATTTATACAAAAGAAAAAAAAATTACCATTACAATATTTTTGACTATTAATATCAAAGACAAAATTCTGGCTCTTCATTGTCTACTGAAGTTTGAAGACAGCAACCCGATTCCAACAACTGTAGATTTTGACTAAAATGAAGGGAAAATTACGTACGTTTCTCATTTTTTTCCTCCCCGCTTTTTAAAAACGAAAAGTATAAATTTATCATTGAACACGTTTCAAATATTCGTGTATGAACATGCTTAAGGTATTTTATTATCAATGTCAGTCACCACGTCTATTCTTTTAACTTACAAAAAATAACAATGTATCGTCACCAGTACGAAGTGTTACGATTGAAAAACTATATCTATGAAAGGATCACGCGGAAAGAGAACGTGGGCGATCGTACCACTTTTACACTCATTAAAATCTGATTCAGCCGTCTGTTGAAACAAGTCAAATAGGAAATTGACACCAATGAAAGATACTCCGATCAAATGAGGGGGCACCCCATTCTAAGCTAACTAATAAAATGCAATAAATTTATATCTATATATATAACCTTTTGCCGACGAACTTCCAAATTCTGCTAAAATCCCACCCTTCCTATGACATTTGGTATTTTCTGGGTAGTTTTTAATTTGAGTCGACCAGAAAAGTAAATCTACTAATTGTGTGGGTAGACCTTAGTCTTTAAAGCACAGTAGTTGATGTAGTTCCTACTTGTTAGTTAAATTATATATCTAAATGATATACAGAGCTACAGAAAAGTACACCCCTCGGTATTTCTTATTCTGACACGAGGCTGACTGCCAAGGAATGTGGACAATCATTAATCACAGACACACTTCCTAACCATATAAATTTCGCAGCTAGTCAGATCTACAGTTAGGCACCAGATGATAGTTTCCACGTTTAGAACGCTGACAGAACGGATCTAACACAGCTTCTACTAAAAATAGACCACTCCCCTAAAATTAGGCGAAATGGTACGTAGCCTTATAGATGAAGCGTATTTCCAAACATCAACAGCCATGTGGAATTTAATGTTTTATTTACAATTTCTATCATTTTCTCAGATGAATTACTACAAAAAAAACCTACTCCAGAGACGTCATATTTAATTTGCATATACACAAACTACAATTTTCTGAATAGAGCTAATATTTCTTTGTGATTACAACTGGTGTGAATATGACATCCGCACGTACTCAATCGTTTATGTAAGATTACGAGTGTTACTGTATGGATACGGTAGCAGGCCAGATCCATCTAACGTCCAAACTTTGAAAGAATTTGGAAAGATTTATGGAACAGTCTGCACCAAGGGCCACATGTTCACTTGCATTTCTGTAAATGGTATGTCGTAGTGGAATTGCGATGTCGGTATCAGAAAGTAGTGTGTTAACGATAAGATAAGAAATAGGAAATAAAACGCCCACCACAAAAACCACAGACTGCGAGGGTGGGCCATGTGATACCGGTTGTTACAGTCACACTGTCTCATCTTTCTCAACTTTACGCATGTGAAGGTCTGATTCACCAGACAACTGATAACCGTTGACCATTTTTGGTCACAGGTTCATATGGAACGACGAACAGGCGAGATTGCACTTGGGGCGAAGCGTGAAATGTGACTTTTAAATTAAACTTTTATAAGTTCATTTCATTTCATTGTGCAGTACTGATCAATGCGTACCCTGAAAATCAGCATTTTTACAACCTTAAACCCGAAGAAACCGTTTACGCTGATAAATATTCCAAAAATGTGCACATGTACACCATTCATGGGATGATACGTTTAACCCAAAGACCCAGGTCTTCATGTCGATGATGCTGCTAGTACAATTAGTGTTTCACAATATTAGCTTACATATACACAAGAAGACAAAAAGGCATACTATTAAACTATCCAGGCATAGTTTGGTCCTGGACGGATGCAGAAATTCTGCTAAAATCGACATGAAAATCAAGAAAGCAACTTGCAAGTGTTTTCTCTAAAGTTATGAGCCAATTAACAAGAGGAGCAGCTTGGCAATATATGATACGACGACTAACATTGACATGAGTTTCAACCCGATGACATCTCTCTTGAAAAAAGAAAGCATGATATGCTACTCGTAACCGCCAAACTGTCAGTAGGGGGAAAAGTTTGCAAATATCTTGTCTGTTTGAGCGTAATCAATTTAATATGGGGGGTCATCCATCGGTGTAACACCGTGATGCAGGCTAGGGATTCTATCATATGGCACTGTTGAGTCTTTCGACTCTTTCAGGAAGGTGCATGAGAATGTAGTTTGGCTTTGCGATAAAAAGTTAAAATCTCTGCGAATTTCAACGTACACTCTAGAAACTAAACAAGTCCGGACATCAAAGTTATGAGGAAAATGGAAGTAGTAGAAATACAAAATAGAAACGTTACCTTGTGGTACTACGAAACGCAAGAATTTCCCTCAACTCATCAGCATCTGAAATGTGTTGCTTGGTGCGTAGCTGGTTTAGGGTAAAGCTTACACTGCCAACACGCACTATGTCTGTGTAGTTTACATGTGCATTGGTTCGGAAACTACAAACAGCAGGATATCCATGATTGGTGATTTGTATATAGACTGGAAGAGAGGAAGCAAGTTGTGATATGGTGATAGGGGACAAGTACTCTAAACAAAACAGTACGTCCACAATGGACAAGGCAATAGACGAATATACAGTTTAGGGTTGATATCACAGCCAAGAGGAAACACCACTGATTCAGAATCTTTCACTGGTATGAAATCCCACAACAGGTCGCACGTAGTCCACTATGTATCCTACAAACCTTCCGGTTTTCCTCGACGACGTGCATATGAGTAGTAGTTTCCTGAATTCGGTCGTGACGTTGCTGGTTCGGTTGCTATGGAGATATAGCCATATTTAGTTACTTGCCTTTACGCAGTGACTGGGGAGAGAGAAAACGATGCTAATTTCCAAGGAGGAACGAACGGACTAGGCGTGTGTGACTATATGAGTAGGACGAGACGTGGAGCTCCTTTCCCCACTGCACTGAGTCAAGAATGAAACAGGTATTTGCCAATGTTTGCGTCAGTTTGTAGACTAGTCTGGGAGCACGTATGATGGAATTATTGGCTTACGGATCAGACAATGTACAAATATACATATATGACACGCCACACGCCGCGCACGCACCCATGCGTTTGCCGACTTATAAATAGTGAACAGCGGATGAATCAGGGGGCGCCACCCATATCCAACAACATCTAGATTAGAACGACCTTGTCAAGCAACCTATAAATTAGACTTGACAGAATCTCAGGAGCAACTTGCAACTGTTATCAATCATACTCTGCTCGGGGGTTACTCAGAACTGCGATTTAGTTTTCAATTTATTTTAATTTATTCAGTATTTATCAATATAAACCAGTCTGTATACAAATCACAACAAAATGTGAATTCACACTTTGAGGACGTTTATATTTATGTGGACATCTGAGCATGCCAGACATCGACCGGCTGTTTATCAACTCAAGATCCTGAAGCGGACGTTCGCTCCATTGTCTATGATCAACTTTTAACTTTGAAATAAAAGAACTGACTTCAGAAGGTCAGTGAATTGTCAATATGTAAATTAATTACCTCATAATCTTACTTTGTTGGCCAATAAGATGAGAAAGTGCTGTCACCCGACTAAAACTTGTTTTAGGGTTTTTAACGTGTTACACATGTATTTAATCGAGTACTGGAAAGATTTTGATTGTGGGTAAAAGCCGTCCTTCGTACTCTGTAAAACCACCATGGTAGTCTAGTTCCTGACGATCGTGTTCCGATTTTACACTACGTTATCTTACACTACGTTGTCTTCATAACGTAGTGTAAAATCGGAACACGGTACGTCGTCAGAACTAGACTACAGCCATGGATGTACTATAGGAATCTATCGTAATATGTCCATTGTACAACACTTTCTACGATAAAACTAGTCCTGACTGCAGATGGTGCAAATGGGGACTCGATTCTGACATTGTCCCATCTCCCTCGATCTACACCTTCTTCTTGAAGGAAGAGGAGCAATGTCAGAATCGAATCCCGACTTTCGCCATCTGTAAGTAGTACTATACTTAAAACAAAACTGATTTACAAACAAATAACAAATATTTAGCGAATTTGTAGTTTTGAACACCCACTCGAAGGTTTCAACCATCTGTTCGTACAGAGAGTGTACTGTTAGCTATGACTGATATTAATGTATACATTCTGTGTGTCATCACCTCTGTGATTTAAACTTCTATAAAGGTCAGAGGTCAAACCGCATGGGATCAAGTATGATTTAAATCACACGCCTTCTCTATCATACTGATTCCCATCCAAAACATTTATTATTGATAGACCATTTCATCAACAAAAAAGCGAGTTATTTCTTAACTCTTACAGTAATACATTTGTATCATTTTTTTTAGCAGAAGTTCCTTCGTCCGTCAGTGAAAGTGTGTGCTTGCAATTGCACGTACACCTTGATCGTAATACCGGTTACTCGTACTTTGAAAATGTTTATAAAATATTTGACGTTGAGATTTATTTTCGTCTTCCACCGCGTGGTATTTCATCACATAAATATGAGTGCATTAATATATGTCCTGTAACTGTTTTTCGCAACTCTGTTCCTTTTACACCCCGAATACGAGCGAATGATGATGTCGATGAAATAGCATACCTTAAATCGCGCCCTCTACAGACGGAGTTAAACTTCACATTCTCTGACTGTCGACATAATTTTGTTTTTACACTCTCAATTGTGCTGTATTACATGTAGAGTGGAAGTGAGTGTTACACAGGAAATATTATGCCTCTGCAAAGGAAGATCGAACTAAAGACTGGATATGCATTGCACCACCACTACAGATACAGCCATTGTTCAACCATAACTGTGGTGAACCGATACTTCGGAAATATATCCTGAAGACTTCAATTTACACCTCAGATCGAGAAGTGATGATATTTGAAAAAGAATGAAAGTGAACTAAAATATATACATGTATTCAATATCACATTAAATCGGGGTTTTTTTGTGAGCTGTGACCAAAGGAATGTAACAAAATAAACTATTACCTTCCAATGATGGAATAACCCAGCCAATGAAAACAAAATTGTTTTAAAAACATTAACTTCTCCAACACTTTACTACTTAATACTCTTCGTTTCACAGGAACTACATTTGTACTAGTCTGGATGCCAACGTGGTTTCTAACTAAAGTAAGTGGAGGTGTAAATCGTAATGATACCGTATAAGAACTAGACTAAGGAATTACGGACGTACACGCTGTTTATTTCCTCAGTCGATATCTCACATCGATATTTCGTGTTAGTCGTGACGGGATGCTATGCTTACATTGCGAGGTCGGTTAGCAGACCAAGACGCAAGTCATCCGGTCTCCGACATTGGATATCCCGCATAGAACAACGAAACTCTACGTATCACCGTTTCAATTGAAGAATTATATTGGTAAATATTGAGAAGGCGTCGACTGAACGACATAGTTTTCTCCGTGTTTTGTTTCGGCGATTTACCAGAAACTGATATAAAATACTATAAATGCACGATATTACAAATAGTCGGTATTCGTCAAGAAAAGTATATTGTTTGTCATGGCTTGGGACTCGGAACTGTTTCAACTATATACAGTAACCTGAATGCCATAATCGTGGTATGTCTGCAGTTAGTGCTGCTTTCGGAGGAAGTTGGAACTCTGATCTGTTATGGGTATAATGACAGAATCGAGTCCTGACTTCAGCCGACTGAAAGCAGGACTAACCTGTAGTCGGAATAGTTAATTAGTTGTAATAACTATACCTGAATAACTAATACAGTTTAAAATATTCTCGATAAACCCATGCTGTTTTCATTTTTTAATAAACGATATTTATGATCTGTCTCAGAAATATCTTAAATGTACTAATTCTATGGTAGTTCAGTTGGGTCGAGATACAAATCCATTGTCATTGAATGTATAAATGAACATGTTCACATTTTGTGTCAACCAACTCCATATATCATAATACTAGTATATGGTAATATCATATTTCCCGTGGTACTTGAAACTCAACCATAGTTATTTTCTGTCGGCTAATGACTAATACAAATTCTATGTTGGTAAACTTAGCATGCCTCTAGCCAAGGTCGTGCTATTTTTATCTATATCGGGTTTATATTCTCAACCATCTTAAAGTTCCAATGACTTCTGTAAATAAATACGACACACTGAGTTCTTTTCTCTGCACCGACAAAGTTCTTTCCTCCTCGAACAAAGTGCTGGTACATAAATAGGTGCCGAAACGTGTGGTCTTTCTTGCTTCCAATTTTTTTTACAGTACATCGATGCGATACTAACTCTACGTTATGCAGAGAAGAGAGGAAGGCGTTGAAGGGACATGATCTATACTCCCAAAAACTACGTTTACTCACATTGCGTGAACCTACTCGTAACGATTTTAGTATGTATTTGTACGTGATGGCACGATAAAGTAACACTGCGGAGTTAAAAACTATGTATTCACCATTTAAGAGGCATATTTTTTATTTAAAAGTAAATACTTGCGAGTATATTATAGTATATAATTTCATTCATACAGTCCCTATCTGTACATGTATTAACCATATCAAAACTTCTTCCTATGTCACACACATATCTATCTGTCATACACGGGTTATTCTTCACATACCTCCATGTTCCAGCCATAAAATGTTACATATACACGTTTTAAGTGTCAACTCCATGTATCAGTTTGAAATACCTCTCAGCTCACTGTCTATCACAGATCGCTCTCTGTCACTGTCAGATAGAACACAAACAGCAACGTATGCGACTTGACTAGGGTTTCAAACAGTTGTTGCTAATTTGTCTTTTAACTTAAGCGAGCTGAAATTGTCGGGTCAGGCATGGGTCAGTACTTGAAGAAACACCAAATAAAAAACCGTGAAAGAAATTTAATTCACTTCCGTGGCAGCTGTCGAGTTGGCGAAAGGTCCACGTGTTGGTTAAAGTAAGTATATACACGTAAAAATAGCAACCCTGGATAGACGTATATCACCGATCGTACTGACTGACTGACTGACTGACTGACTGACTGACTGACTGACGCATCGCAGCACACTGCATATATTTATCACTGTCTTTGTCATCATAGATTTCGTGACGTGCATTGATTTATTTTAGTAAATGTATATTTAAATCGATAAAACATTGCATCAAGGCAACGATAACTTTGTGTATGTATTTTGAAGAGATCACGTGTGAAGTTCGAATAAAATGTATGGTGTGCATAATAGGTGTAAAAATGTGTGGTTCCGATTACATTCAATTTTAAAATAGGTGGGGTAGGTAGATATTTCATTTTATTATATTTTTTTTCATGTGCGAGTGTCTAATTCAGGTTTTCCATTGTTTTCCAAATGGTCTCTGTGTTGTTTATTTCATCCTATCAGATGTACAGTCATTACAGATTGGAAGAACAGTTTTATATTGTCTTTATAAGTTGATGTCAGTTTCCGCACCCACTATTTCTTGCGAGACTTCACGATTTTCACGATTTTATTACTATTTTTCTCGAATACGTAATAAAAAAGTTTAGGGTCGGCGTGAAAAACTAGGTGGGGTCAGGTAACCAAACAACTTTATTTATTTGGACTAAGCGACATCACGATCGTTACGGACACCAACAGAACTTGTCACGCTTTACAAGTCAAGTATTCGCCAATGATACCCATATTGACGCTGAAAACAGTTGTTACATTTCGTGTTCAGTGGGTTTACAGTTTTTGTAGTGTGCATAGGTTTGAATTACTGACAGGGGTGTAAAATAATTCTGACACTGTGACAGGGGTGTCAAATAATTCTGACAACAAAATACTTTCACTTGGTGACTCGGATGGATGTAGGTTACACGTGAGATACATTTAAAAAAAATATCATTAAAAAATAGAACAAGACAGTTTACGCAAGACTACTAAAATTACCCCATATTGCTGATATCTTCACTGTACCATACATGATAGTTTTACGGAAACTTCAAAACACTTCCAAGAACATATAAGATGAAGTCCCTATTGTTTTCCATGATATATACGTAGTATTGACATAACGATGCATTAGCCTACGTGGAACTTCTCATTTAAAATTGGGGGGGGGGTCTGGAGAAACATTTCGATAATTTCAACATCACTTTGACTCTATGGACACACACGTAACAAGTGAACAGTGGGTTAACTTGAAAAGAAAGAATTCCATTTTGAGGAGATTGCAGAAGATTTTTTTTATAGTATTACAGGTCCCAAATATGTTATATTGTTGAACAATCTGCATACACTTACATGCATATATATTGTGTTGTGCGATTGTTGAATTATTACGTGTACAAATATATTTGTGTATTTCGTTTAATCGTATATTAACATAAAAAGAGGCCTTGTGCAGAAAGGGTTAGAGTATTTTTTGTCTCTGAACTACGCTAACAATTAGAAGTATTGAATAAAAGGTTTAAGGTTCAGTGAATTCGGAAATCAGGGCCAAATATCGACTTACTTGGAAAGGAAATACGCCTAGGGGTCGGCATTACTCAAATTCGAGTAAGTCGGGTGACGTCATTAAAATCGATGACGTCATGTCAATTTCCACTGAGTCAACGATTATAGGAAGACATATTAAAGTAATCCGTCCTCGCATATTTAGAACTAAAATATATGTGTGTGGAGATACAGGAACCCACAGCATCATAGTTTACTTTCGGACACCGTTTATCAATCACTCTACTAAGCCCACAAACTGTGAAAAGAGTGAATGTGTTCTAATTTGGAATTATTTATGTTTTAAAATGTAAAATAAAATCTGCCTTGTATCCTGTATACACCGTCATCTGTGTGATTTTGCCTACCTTCAGGCCTTCTTAATAGTTGAGAAGCGCAGCAAAATCACAGATCGAGAAGCGAAGCAAAATCAAATCGCGATGTAGACAGATGAAAATTCAGTACTGCTTTTGCTATGTAAATTGTTTTGATGACAACTACATTGTATTTGCTACAACCTCTACGGTCCTCACGATACAGAATGATTTGTTCGCATTTTTGTTACCCAGTCAACGAGTATATTTTTATTACATCACGATGTTACAGTATTACTTTCCATTTTCCGTTAAAAAAAAATCAATTAAACTCATCTCAATATTCCAGAATGCTAAACATTTATGCCGTCAGTACTTGGTCATACCATTCATTGGATTATTTCAGATCCAACAACGTTAGTTTGTTCGTTACGGTATAGTTACGTTATATGAGTCCAATCTAACACTTTGTATTCTTATTATGTATTTTGCCAGTGCAATCCTTATGTCTAATTACATGTACAATCAGATGTAGGAATACGGTTTGATTACTTTATCTAGTTCTATTTCCTTCGTAATCATTAATTGTCGTCGGTTTTCGATTTTTTTGTTCCGGAAGTGATCATCTTCTTCTGACAACCACGCCTGAACAAAAAAGTTGACAATATACGAAGGAAATAAAAGAAAATAAAGAAAGTACATCAGATTGTCACGTAATCATACCGACCTCCGTCACTGTGACCCATGTGTATGACGTGTACATGAAGTGTGTGTGACGTGTTAAGTAACGTAAATTCAGGTTCACTTTGCACTTTTGTCAGACAAGGAGTAGGTGTAAGTAATGTCAGCTACGGTAGTTTTTCAATACGAAATTCAAACACAATATAAGGACCCCGAAGTCTGTAATAAGTTTTCAGTTTCATCCCTACACAATAAGTCAGTAGTCTACAATGTTGTCAAGGTTTCATATCTCTGGACTGAAAGTTTGGTCATCATGGTAACATCCCACCAAGATTGTGACGGACAAGGGTAAGCATCTTCTGCATTTGCCCAAAAAAAGGTTTTGTCACAGTGGTAAATGACGACGGTGTAAATAGACCAGCTCCGCGTGTGATCGGAGGCTGGAGAAAGGATGACGTCCCTCAGCCAATAAGTGGTAATCAATAGATTATAAAGGTAAATCCCACAAGCTCACCATGTCATTCTTTTGAAAAAATCATACAATAATGATATATAATGAACATTAAATGAACTTGAAGTAATGAATGTGCTATTGAAAATTGCCCGTTTCTACGGATGAATCGACAAACAAAATTTTTTTTAAATCGTCCAGGTGAGGGATAAGCACGAACGCCTTGCGTAAGGACAATCTCTAAATCAAATGTAATCTGCTCCGAGATGAATAAAGCTCTAAAAAGTCGTTTTTTTTCTTTTAGCAACTGACGACCCCTCTCCCTCTATTGCCGTTAACTCTGTACACTAATTATTATCCAACAATATTCCCTAACGTACATCCTCAACACCTCCCCCCCCCCCCGTCTCTGATCTTCATCTTCTCGGATCACTCGATATTATAATCGCTCCATATTCAGTTTGTGAACACACATTCCCCCTTCTCTCTCTCCGTCCCCCTCTCTCCCCCCTCTCTCTTTCTCTCTCTCCTCTATTAATCTCTCTCCACCATCTCTCCATCCACCCATCCTTCCCATCTGTCTGTCTGTCTCTCTCTCTCTCTCTCTCTCTCTCTCTCTCTCTCTCTCTCTCTCTCTCTCTCTCTCTCTCTCTCTCTCTCTCCTCCTCCTCCTCCTCCTCCCTCCTTCCCTCTCTCGCTCTCTCTAAAATTTCAATTTTCCGTCCAATCACAAAATGCTGATTGAGCGTTTCAGTTATTTTTGTTTGGTTCTATGATGTCTAGTCTAACCATGCTAACGGGCAAGTTCCGCCATTTAATGAATTTGGGTGGTTAATTTTTGTTCATCCACATGACCTTCAGGGTAGGGTTGAGTCGTCTGGTCTCGGTGGGGACTTTAATACATTAAATCTCTGAATGAACTTCACTTTGATTGAATTCGGGGCATAAAAGACTACATCTTGGCTGAACAAACAAGTTTGTTTTTCAACAAGGGTGTGTAATACGGATTGCAGTTTCCCACGTCCTTGCGTCATGGCATGGCGAGGAAAACTCTTTGGTCCCGAATATGTCAATTACGTGGTAAGACTCAAGTATCCAACATGGAAACCATGGCAACCACAACAAGATTGAGCCTAATTACAGTTTGTAGAGCCCGCCGAAATTCCTTCACATCTTTATATAAAGATCTCCTGAAGGTCAACAACAAAGTTCTTGTGAGATGGGTGTTACTATGGATACTATTTTCTTTATTCCTCCACTTCCGGTGAGTGAGGTTTGAGCGACAGTCGAGTCAGTATTTTTTGAATGTTACATTGTAAAATAGCGATGGATGGCTATCAGATCAAGTGATACCCGTAGATCACGTTGAGGTATTCTTTTACTATGGAAATTCCAGGAAGTAATTAAAATGGAGGACATCTTTAAAGCTAGCAAGGACAACCGAAGAAGACGCGATGTAGCAGATGTTTGATTGAAACAGTTACCGGAACTTTTGATTTATACTTTGATTGATCCTTGAATATAATTATAGTTTAATGAAGTTTGATGAACTGTTTATGTCGTCATATCATCTGTTGTTGTATTTGTGTTGTGACTTTGTGTTGAATGATGGATGTGGTCGGTATTCTATCCACAACGTGTTACACTTTACATAGTACTAGCACTTTACATACATGTAGCACTAGTCCTGCCTGCAGGCAGAGTTACTGTACAGGAATCGATTCGAAAAATGTTCCTACACAGGGCATTATCAGAATCGAGTCCCAACTTAATCCGTCTGCAAGCAGAAATTTTATAGCCCACAGACTTGTCTTGGATTTCGCAAGAAGTTTATTGTGGAGAGCTTCTTGATCTTGAAATGGTATTTATTAGTAACACCAAAGTAAGTCTCTGAGCGACAAGTTATGACTCGAGAATGTACTTTTTTCAGTGAAATGTGTCCATCTCAGAGATCTCTCTCTATCCCGGTCTGTCTCTCTGTTGTGAATGTCTCTGTATCCCCATCCCACCACACAATCCTGAAGTCAATTTTGCTATTCAAAAAGTCAATATAAATATTACAGTAATCCTTATATACAATACTCTACTGTAGGGTCCTTTAGTTTTCGCACAATTTCTCTCTACTGTAATTTCATAGTCAGTATACCTCATCGGACTTGTAAAGTATCATGAGCATATTAGATTTTCCAAAGACCAGACATATCTTCTCGTACAAATATTGAACTTGAGAATTTCAAATACCCCTGCATCTGTTCTTGCATCTGTTCTTGTCAATCAGCATAAAATGTTCTTTCGTACTGTTAGTCTGTGTATCAAAATGTGTAGAACTCCCGAGCTTCACATGAGTTCGCTGTATATGTTACAAATTACTGGTACTGTGACAAGAAAAAGGACCACTTTGTTGTGATTTAGTAATCACGTATAACCCCTTACTTCCGTTTCTTCTGTGCTTATGCTCGTCCTTCAACTGTTACTGTCTTCGATAAATACATTACGATGTTAGTAAAGCCTAAACGTGCGACGTATATTCTCTCTAAAACAAGAAAATAAACTTTGAACTGTTCTAACAGCCCTCCATACAATATTTTCAGACGTATCGGAAGCTTTAAAAGTATCACGTCCAGACTACATCCATCGCATCGTTGTTATTTGCGCCATTTCGAATTGAACGTTCTTCGCATCTAGACGTTCCGGATTCCAAAATCTTTTTTTCTTTTTTTGCGAGATAAAAGTATGATTTCAGCTTATTTACTGGGCGGTGTTAGGTACATTGTACCACCACCACCACCACCACCACTACTGCTGTTGCTGCTGCTACTACTACTAGTACTACTACTACTACTACTACTGCTGCTGCTACTGCTACTGCTGCTGCTACTACTACTACTACTACTACTACTACTACTACTACTACTACTACTACCACCACCACCACCACTACTACTACTACTACCACCACCACCACCACTACTACTACTACTACCACCACCACCACCACTACTACTACTACTACCACCACCACCACCACCACCACCACTACTACTACTACTAGTACCGCCACCACCACCACCACTACTACTACTACTACTACTACTACTACTACTGAAAAAAATAAAGTAAAGGGTGAAATCTAAACACAGTGTGACGAAACATCATAGTAATAAGGGTATGGTATCGTTATCATGCCATCATACAGCTCACCTACATTTACAGGTTCAATTTTAGTCCGATTTGTGTAGAGATACATGAGCTCACATAGAAACAGATTTGATTTTCTATATTGTCATGTTGACTAGCTAAGAGCCTGCGTCATAAAGAAACTCCGATGAAAACAAGGTGATTGAGAGGACACCAATGGCTTTCCTGTATCTTTTTTCTATATCTATGAGGTCAAATTGAAACAAGAACATTCACATGGAAAAGTCGAAGATTTCCAGGTGGATATTTTAAGCCTAGGGGTGAACATAGTGTGGTAGAATAGAAAAACTCACACTCGTAGTGTTGAAAACGTGCCAAGTTATCACTTTTCTGTTAGTCAGATACTACATAATACTGAAGTATATGTGTTCAAACATATGAAATAAGACAACCCAGTGTTTATTTCATACCATTAAAAGTTGTGATCAATCACTCTTAGTTCTATTTTGAGCCTGTTCACCGTACCTAACCTGTATTTTACAGTTAATTTATCTGACGAATGTTTGCGACATCGTCGTAAAGCCACCACACCTCTTTGCGGCAACAACAAAACATATTTTTGTGACCCCAAAATGCTCGCGTGAATTGAGTGCAGAACATGAGTAAATTGCGTAAAACCTAAGGATCTCACATGTATATCAGTCAGTGAAACCAGTCTGAAATTCAACCCAGTTTTACGTATAAATCACTTCACAAGATGCCATGCACTCCCTGACCAAGTACTTACATGTAAAGTCGTTTTTCTTTGGTTTTGTGTGGTTGTCCGTGAATAAAACTACACAGCTACCGTGACTTTCAAATTCCTATGGTTATATGTGTAACTTGGCCCTGGAAATGAATAATTATATTTAAAGTGAAGCGATGGTCACGATGTGATGAGGGTCTTGACACATACCTCGACAGATGTTTAACTGAAGATCACTGGAGACTTTGAACGCTATGTCCAAGGACTCGAATTTCAACAACAATATATACGTGCTAAAAATCGAGATTGGTCAGAGCCAATAATTTTGTCAAGGACGAAGTTTGCTATTAAAACCACATTGAACAGTTCCGGTATCTATCATCACAACACACTTACATTTCTCAATCTTATTCCTAGCAACTTCACAATTCTGCAACCCCTCACCCAACCCCGCGCGGAGTAACACAGAGGGTGGAGGGACACATTGGTGTTGCCTTTTCTTCTAATGGCAGAGAACTGACAGATACATTGTAATAGGATAATAACAGCTGAAGATGGCTGACCGATTCATTCGAAATACACTCTGTTTACGTACAGTTATCAGTGTTGCGATATTATACGTACATAATGCAGAACCATCGCAGTTACATACACCATCTCTGCTGTCAACTTTATTTATATTTGCTATACTACACACTGGTAAACGGTAGAAAGTACCAATTTGATGAAAAACGTTAGATATGCTAGTATATTTTTGTCCCTCTTGTGAGGAGTATACATACATATGTTTTAAGGTAACCTAGACTTGAGAACGACTATCACTACACTATTCGCTATCCGAAGTGACATTTTAAATTTGCGCTCCGTTAGGAAGCAATCATTGTCTCAAACCAGAGCTGTTATTTCTTCCGCGACACTACGAAATAACGAACCTCTAGCCTCTTGGCGGTGCGTCAAGAACGTTGCCGTAAAATAGGCTGTGGTTTGCGACGATGAGCGCGACGGAACGGAGCGCAAATCCAAAAATTCTAAATATCAGGTAGGGTCTTATGCTACATCAAATCAATCCAGCCAGCCAGTCATCTATCATGAATCCATGCAGCATTCCATCTGTCAATCCATTGTAACGTTCTTTTTTCCCACGTGGACTTGATTTAAATTTTTCTATGCCTGTTCTTCATTCATCTAGAAATCTGATAATTGATAGACTCCTGCACAAAAAATAAAAATTAAACCCAATCGAAAACAAAACAGTGGGCATTTTCGGGAGAAATCTCCCCCACCCCCACCCCATCCAACTCCCGTCTTCTGAAAAATACATGTACAATGTAAGAGTTTTCAAAAATCGACGCTTTTACTCTTATGTGCAGAAGACAAGAAAATGGGGAGATCCCAAGATACAATCGGGTAAGATAAGACAAGATAAGATAAGATTAGATCAAATATGATTAGACCTAACTGAACATCTGGTACTATAGGTAGCAGGAGGTTGGAAGAGAATCATGCCATCTATAAACTGCCATTCCTACTTAATTAATATAGCAATATATTGCCTGGCCTTTAACATGTTAACATCAATGATGTTTCGCTGCAAGCGCTTCTCTCAAAGCATTCCGACAAATGGCAAAGACACGTGCCCGGACCTTTAGAGAGGGCAGCCTCGGTCGAGGAAACCATTACTAACCAGCTGTGTAAATGCATCGTCAGTCACACTAAATATGTGCATCAAATACGGAATGCGTTCACTGGCTGTCCATAATGACGATTTAGGCAAGAGCTCGACGGTGGTGGTGGTGGTGGTGGTGGTGGTGGTGGTGGTGGTGGTGGTGGTGATGATGATGATGGTGATGATGATGGTGATGATGATGATGATGATGATGATGATGATGATGATGATGATGATGATGATGATGATGATGATGATGATGATGATGATGATGATGATGATGATGATGATGATGATGATGATGATGATGATGATTAAAGGTGACACTAGCCACCGATAACTGAAAAAAATGTGCGATGAAGTCACACCAAGTCTACTAACATGAAATATGTACTCGTATCACGTTCACTTCAGCTCCCCATCTGTGTTTGTAAACTTTCGGGAGTCGTCACTAGCCTGACAAGAATTTGTTGAGCGATGACTCCCGCATGTCGATATGACGGCTCTGTTATGTGATTCTGACGTCGAGATGAGCACGTATTCACTACCAATGCCCCGCGGACCTGTCAAATGCTTGTCTTGGCGGGTAGCTACTACATACAAGGTGGTAAATGACACAGATTGAGTCTGCTGCGTGTTTGTGATATTTTCCTAGGATGTTTCCAACAGTACATCCAATACCAAACGCCAACTTGTGTGTCAGTCAGTTCCGCTACCTTTGCATGTAACGAGCCTCTATCATGTTCTTGACAGCGATACAAGATACCAGTAAAATAACCCTTGTGGTGCGATTAATCGTTCTGACTCGACGATGACAAAAACGGTCAGTGATAGTCGACATATATGTATAGCGTTATTTTGCAGAAAAAAAAACTACTCAATTGAATGCTATCATCTTCGTCTACTAGCAGGACCAGAACAATAATAAGCTTTTTTTAGGACAGGGCGGTGAAAATAACAACTTACAATTGGTATGCAGTAAACTGAAATGATATATTAATTGGTCGTGAGAACCAGTTTAGTAGCATTCATTCCTTCTATTCATCAACGATACACTGAGTACCGGTATTACTTATCATTGATCAACAGCATTATAACCCTGAACATGCAATTGATAGCACACATTGAGATAAATACAACCCTGGCTCTGATAATTTACTAGCTTTGGATTCCTCTACGGGGTCTACGGTGACGATGGTCTACGATGGAGAGAACGAAACTGACGAGAAATCCCCCTCCCCCAAAAAAAAGTGGAAGACAAGAAATGAGAAAAGACCAACGTTTATATGTTATGAGTGGTAGCCTAGACATTCTGGTTGGCGGATTTCGGCTATGTTTGAGACACCAGAAACACAGTCGAAATGTGCTATCGCGATAGTGATACAAGATATACACAGAAGGATGGTAGAGATAGATTTTACACTATATAATGTAGTAGTCTAGTCTAACGTTGTAGTTTAGTTTACACATATCTATAGCCCCTAAAACAAACTTGAACCAAAGATTTCACACTACAAGGCAGAGAGTCTGACGTTGCACACTGCAATCGATAGTACCAGGGACATATGAATGTCACTGATAACTACAAAAAAACGTAACGAATCGATTGAAGATTTCAGTACCACAATGTTGTTTCATCAAGTACAGCGAGACATGACACTGTTCATAGCCTATTACATGTAAAGCAAAAACCGTTCTAAACCCTCCATGAATGAACGTTTACATCAGCTTTCATGGTGGCGTTGAAGACAACACACAATATTCTAAATTCCAGCAGAACCTTCTTCGTATTTCATTTTTTTCCCAAACCGTTTGAACTGAGCTGAGAATTGTAAATTGATTGAAACGTTTCACAGTTGCTCTACTTTTAAACGTGGGGTGACAATCTGTCGTGCCTAGATCAGCTCTATTAAAATGACAAACTTTTAAGTTTAACATACCTCAGTCAGTTAATATCATATACCAATGCTGCAACTTGTATGCTGTTGAAGTTGGAAGCACATCGTTATCCTTTCACTGTTTAAACTTCGAAAAGGGTTAAGAAACTGGTTCGAAATGGGCTACAATCCCACACATACTAGTTAAGTGTCTTGGGTCCGAATGTCTTCGATAGAAACAAAACAATTTTTCTACAAATACACCCACACACTTGCAATTGCTAGTTTCAAAGACCTTCACTAAAGTTTTTTTTTGGAAACACTCGATACGTACGATATGAACCACCCAAACATTCGAACCAGAAGCAAAAACGAATTAATTTATGACGTCAGTGTCAAAGGTCAAATGGGTAACCGATAAGAGGAAACCGATAGCTTCCGGACCATGATGTGCAATATGCGAGGCGGTTTATTCGCAAATATTGCTGTCCTGCTTGCGTCAATCGTCAGTGCGCACAGTGCCGACCAAACGTTTCGATTTCACGTCTCTGCACAAATAAAAGTGTATATTTGGTACGGTTGACGCAAGTAAGCTAACGTGGTGTCATGCCCCTTCACTAGCCAAGATTAACAAAGAGTATAAAATAACGCTGCTTCAAGCCATACACTCGTCTATGTGCGAAATATGTCAAAGAGCAACTATTCTAAATAAACTTCAAAGGCACTATATGTAGACATTCAAAGATTCGGTTATCATTTATCATTTTTCGCACTATTTATGGAATTACTTTCCGATCAAAATACATCGTTCTCACCTTTAAAGAGGCGATAAAATTGCCTCAGGCTTTCGGTGCTCGGTGTGAAAGTTTTCCGTTAATACTGAATCAAGGGCGTTTCGTCAGACAATTATAAATACAAAGGCACGGCAACTACTTTGTATTTCCGACGCCGTGGTATTTTAAAGACTGGTTACTTTCTTCAAGAAAACGCTAAGCTATTCTCAAGGAGGAAAAAATTAGTATTTCATCGTACAAATTTTAGAAGTCACAATGATACCAAAATTTAGTCATTTTAGAATCCAATATGGCTGCCGAATACAGTGGAAAATAACTAATAAATAGATTTTCTATTTCCTTGAAATCAAGACTGTTTCTGTTTTCATTACATGTATCTCAAAGGATACGGAGCAAACTTTCATGTGTCAAAGTTTGGAGAGAAATGAAGATAACTGATTTTCAGGAAAATTTCTTGCCGAGGCGCATTCTACCTCAGACAATTTTCTAGGACAAATCTGTCCTAACAAATTCTCAAACTATATTGTTTAGGACGAGGATGGCCTGATGAGTGGCATGCCAACGACATTTTTTCATCATCTGTAGAATGACGTTGAGGAATCACTTACAAGCCATGTCGCAGAGATATGCCTTTAAAAGTGTTTATACTATCAATACGAAGCTAATCTAGTTCCTGACACAGGGGCGTGTATTATTGCTTAGATTTCCGTTTTCTTAGGAAAATATCATACGAATCTTGCTGCTACAAATGTATCAATCTCTCTTTCCCTGTACAGGTAGGAATATATATTCAAAAGGTTGTTATATTTAGTCTGTAGACCTGGAAAACAACAATCTATGAAATATTACACGCCCCTGTGCTATACCTATGAAGATAACGTAGTACGGAATACGGTCCGTCAGGAACTAGACCAATACGAAGCTCTCTACACCAGCTTCTTGAGATAGTAACACCAAATCGAGTCTATGCTAGGACTAGGGGTGTCTATAGTTGACTACCGATAGTCCATATACACCGATGACCAACAGGAGAGTAGTACTGTGTATGTTTTGAATATTGTATTTACAGAAGGCTGGTACAATTTACAGTTGTGCACATATCCTCCAACGATAGTGGACTTCGAGGCAATTAAAGTTCTGCGATGAACTCTACAAAACAAAATCTCTTTCAAAAATTTCTGTTTTTTCTGGTTGTTTTTTTTTAATGAATGTTCATAATCAAATGACTAAGGGTTAACATGAAAATATGTTGTACTAGCATTATGGGACCAAGCATGAATTGTATGACGTGTTGTGCCCACAGTTACAAGTGACTGTGCGTCAAGGCTACTATTGTTTAGATTTGAACCGACGCAGACAAAACATATAACACGAATACATATATACTACTTACAGGTGGTCTACAAACTCCGAACAGTGTTCTGAGGATCACTACATGGTGACAGAGTTGTAATAGTGAGAAAGATTGAACTTCAATTCAAGAATATAAGTCCCATGCAGGCATACAGTGATGTTCATCTTTTTGCGCATATCTTAGACATACATTGGCAAATATACACAGGACAGAAACATGTATTTGATGTTATGACTATTCACCTTGCACTGATAAAAGTCAGAGACAACAAACGTCACGATGGAAGAAATTAGCCAGCACTTGACAGGAGGTATGGTGGTCTTGATAGAGATTTAAAGGAACCAACTGTGTATCAAGGTTGAACAGACGTGATAAAGTTACCGTCTCGTCGAATGAGGGCAGTAACTCTGATTGTATTTAATAAGACCCAGTCCCAGTGGAATATTTTAATTGGCTATCTAAATAATACGGCTCAGGTATCGCTACGTTGGTACATGTATAAGTCATGCTATTCGACAATGCAGTGTATACAAAGACCGTTTTGTGAATTATGGAAATATCTTACCCCGGGGACTTTACCACTCAGCCCCCCCCCCCCCCTTCACACACAAACACACACATTCTCCATGATCTCCTATCTGTCTCAGTTTGTCTTTCTGTCTAGCTCTCTGACTCTATCTTTCTGTCTTTCTTTGTCTTCTGTGTTTCTTCCTCCGTCCCAGTACACCCCCCTCTCTCTGTCTCTCCCTTCCCCCCTCTCTCTCTCTCTCTCTCTCTCTCTCTCACTCTCTCTTTCTCTCTCTCTCTCTCTCTCTCTCTCTCTCTCTCTCAAATTTAAACACAACTTGTCATAGAGAAAACAAGCCTTAACTTTCACAAAGTCTGCCTACAATGTATTAATAATTTTATATCCTAAAACATTGAGATTCGAGATCCTAAAAGACGATTATGTATAGAAGTACCTAGTAGACCGAATAACAATGTGACTTAATTTCAATTATAGCTATATCACTGAGATCAGACATGGTAGAGCCACGTCCATCGTAGGCAAACACTCTCTCTCGTGTGTCAAAAATACAAAAACTACAATATATAACCCTATTCGAGTCTTTTGTTCTAATAATACATTAAACAATATAACACACACTTTTAATTAGTGTAACTACTGCAATCTACATCACAACAATACATAGCGTGTCTAACCATAACAGTAGAAACCACTAAAGTGGGAATTATAGATTCATGACACTGTTCTACCTCACTAAAGGCGTGTCCCAAGCCGTTAAAATGAAAATAAAAATCCGACATTCTACTCTCTTTCCATTAAATTTTGTCCTCAAATATATTTAAAGTACTTAAAAGATAAAAACATTGATACAATTCTGGTATATGTAGAACATGCGATATCGTAGTACATTATATACTCATGGAAGAACGAAAAATAGCGTTTTCAAACACAACATAACGATACTGATTATAACACATTTGTATATCGATAAGACTACATGACTCGTCAACAATAAACTTTAGTAAAAGATTGCTTTAAAACTGGAATAGATGAAGTAATCGATGAATACAGACTTTACTTAGCTGTACTAGTAACAAGAAAGCCATAGTAATTAGATAAAAAAATTCATTTCAACAAGTCCCCTTCCAACAGTTATGCCGCTTAGCGTGTATATGGATTGGTATTAAACTCTACATATTTAGATTATAATGAGATATGACAATTCAGTATTCATATGAATGTGTCTCTTTAATACGTAGATTTCAAAGAAAATAATTTTAAAAAAATAACTCTATGACCAGGATGCTATTATGGCTTTCTGCCGACCTATAGTCAAAAGTAGAAGGTAATACTTGATTCCTAATTGATCAGAATTCTTACGAGTTCATTGCCTACGTTACGTCGATTAGAATCGTTTCTTTTCTAACTTAGAAAATGGCAATAGCATTGGATTGTAAAGACACACACACAGTCTACCTTGGGTCATGACGTCACATTTAACTCCCTTGCGATAACAATTTGAGTGCAATTATTAAACTTTAACAAATATTTTGTGCTTGCCGGGGGGGGGGGGGGAGATTTTCCAGTGGAAGTTAGGAAAGGGTCACTCTATCATCCAATGTCGTAAACAATAATCTTTTACGGCATCGTCCAAGATGCACCGGCAAGTCGTTTATCGCAGTATCGCAGAATATTTAACAGCTTTGGTTTGCGAGAATGTCTATAAACTTATCCTTTGAATTAATGAAACAAGTCCACCATATTCCATTGTGAGTTTTCAGGAAGACAGTTTTTTTTTGTGGTTTTCAAAAAAATATTTTGGATTCTGTGTCAATATGGTTAATATAAAAAGACTTCCGCTATTCGTTCTGAAGCCTTGGTGAAGTTAGCGTCGCATGTGCCGGGAAGCTTGGGTTGCGATTCTTTGGATACACGTGGTCGGTGGTCATTTCAACTGCATTAAGTCGTATTTTTATCTTAATATTGCCATGAGGTCTTCGTTTGCCTGATTTTTGTCTGATATAACAGCTCTATATAAGATAACCAATTTGTTGTGTGTGGAATGTGATATTAAGCACATCGAAGGTGTAAATTTAATAACATACGGGGACTTTGACAATCCGATAAACATCTCCAAGGACAACACATAATGCATGTATATGATAAAAATCAAAAGAAAATAATATAACGAAAATGTATAACTTGCTCACCGTTTTGTTGTTTTGCATGCGTATTCGATATTCAGCTCCGAGGTATGCATTGGTTGTCGCAGACTTGGCAATTCATAGACGGTCGTCGCTTGACCTGACAATCCAGACTTAGGTTCTCGACGACGAAAACAACGAACTTGGAGAAATACGGCTAATTTCTAGCACTTGGTCTTAGAATGATTCTATTCGTGATGAGAAGTGTTTTTGTCAAAAAGATTATGAAACTGACGGTGTTTTCAACGTACTAGCAGAAAACGAGTGGAGACTTTTAAATGGTTGACGAATCAGCGTCATCACTGAATGGCATGGGTAATGACATCACATTTATCCTATTCCTCTGGAGTATGTTTAGTGTAATGATCCAGTGTCGGTCGTTCACCTCATACAAAGCGTGATAGGCGGCTAGCTACTCAGTCGCTGCATACGGGACCTTGAAGTTCAATATGTTTCCACCTCATTACCTGGCCGTGTAAAAAAGAGAGGGGAACGCGGATTTTGACGAGCTTCTCAACGTCAAGTGGAAACAAATTGTCAGATGCGAGTAATATAAGGAGACGAAACGCAACGAAAGGGACCTCCTACTGAGTCGCATAACTATACACTTCACAATTGATACCAATATTTACCCGAACGATCGACCATGATATCGAATATTATGTCATATGTGTGCAACAAAATAAGGCGCGGTTTTGAAAATGAACTGGATGCAATAATTATTACGATAACGATTTAATGATGCATAATTAAACATTTAGGAAATCATGAAATCATGAAATTGATCGAAACTACACCCTACACGTATATGTGGTAGTCACATTGTTTATATAGACGATGAATGTAGAAGAAAAAACCTATATATCATCGTGTGCAAGCATAGTGATGAAATACTGAAATCATGATTATGTGTGGCTGTTGAAATTAACCGTTAACAGTTGTTTTTGTTACACATGTCTCAAGTTCATCAAATATTGCCAAGTATAGAATATAAAATCGGACGAGTTATCAGGCTTCTGTATTTCCCCTTTCCATTATTTTTTTTATAATTCATGAACAGCTGTCATAAAGGTGTGTATTTTTTGTGACATCCATTAGGACGAATTACAAGTCACGTGCTTGCAGAGCGGCAAAAATAGAGAACGCATGCATTCTTAGTATACGCATACCATTACAGTGTATTTTCATTTCGATGTCTCCAAAGTGAAAATGATAAAATATTCCGTCAAATTTCTATCTATTCGAAGGAGTTTTGTTGACTCAAAGTCACTAGCAGCTGATTTTTTTTACTAACTTCGCAAGTTTTCATTGAACACACAAATTGTAAGAATGAATTGAAAGTACATGTAGTTAGAATGTTGAGATTGTTGACCCATCAATTCACCACCAAGGTCAAGTGTGAGACAATAAATACATCCATTCATTGCTTTGTTCATTCATACCTTCACTTCTGTATTCATTCATTCATTCATTCATTCATTCATTCATTCATTCATTCATTCATTCATTCATCCATTCATTCATTCATTCATTCATTCATTCATTCGTCCATTCATTCATTCAAAGTGTTCAAACGTGACTATTTTAATCGTGATACATCCATGAATATACAATTTCATTTTTACTTGAGATGATAGTCCGGACTACAGTGGTCATTCGACCTTTTTTTAAAGAGTTTGAAGGTATTGCACAAACTCTTTCAGCAACTTTCGCCAAAGCCAACCACCGCGAATAACCTTTCAGACTCCGTACCGTGATCTACCCGTGTGAAGAAATCGACAACAAACGTCTTCCTTCTGGCGGTTTTTCAAAACACAGAGAAGGGTGGATCCAAGGAGTTCTTACCCCCTCCCACTGTCTCAATAATCACCACTAATGTATTATTTTGGAAACACCACAATGTGTCACTATAACTTTTAAAAAAGTCCAAACAATCGGCCCAAAATAGAATACGAAGCTGAAATGAAAGGCTTGTGCAATGGCCATTCAAGTAAGTAATGAACAACAAGGCATCCTTTGAAGAGATCCAGAGGGAATATATTGGCGGTGAAAATATTCTAAAAGGTATAATTATGAACTGTCTTAGCTATTTTTACCACCTCACCATTTCTGTAATTTGAGTGATGAATGATATTTCCTAAGTAGCAAAGGTATCGGATAGACTATGAATACCCGCATAAAACACATCCGATTCCGGTCGGTACACTTTACAACTTATATCAATACAGCGTAGAGGAAACGCTTTCATTGCAATACCTATTTAAGTTGATGTAACACCTCTTGTCCGGCTGTCTGTGGTCTCTCAACCAATTATGTCTTTTCAGGTTTCTGGGATGTTCGGTCACAATAAGGATATATACCTGTGATATGCACGATCGGATGACGTCATCTACTGTGCGTATTGGTTTTAAGGACTTGTCGCCAAACTTATACATAGTAGCATGAAAAAGAGATGATGATGATGATGATGATGATGATGATGATGATGATGATGATGATGATGATGATGATTTTGATGATGATGATGATGATGATGATGATGATGATGATGATGATGATGATGATGATGATGATGATGATGATGATGATGATGTGTTTATACGTCCCTGTTTTAACCCTAACCCAAATGACGACAGCAATGGCTTTTGGAACTGGTGGCAACGCTTGAATGGCAAAAAACCCCAAAATAATGCAAGGTAGACACACTATAACGAGTCAAAGTAAAATATGACCCTCCCCAAATCCCTTTTCTACAATACGGCCCTCCCCCAAGAGCCGATCTGTAAAAAGGTGACCCCCCTCCCATTTCCCCAGCCCCTTGTAAATACTAAAGGCTCCCATTATATTGCCGGTGATGATGTTAATGATTAGATTATCCCTTTAAAAGTCATACTTCAGAATGACACGGATGAGTTTGACTGAAACAGAACTTTCCAATGGAAAGTCACGCCGCAATAAACCCATATGCGAAAAACAAACGAAACTGTTCATTTGTGACGTCACAGTTAGTATCTTGCCGTTACTAACGGCATCATCAATGCGCCTTATCGATCGCTTGCGTTTCTGTGACGTCATAGACAGAATAGATGACTCGGAAATGGATTGTTGTTCTAAACCAGTACTTTCAGTGAAGCAAAAAAATCCGTCACGTTGACGAGATATCCTGTTGACGATATATATGGGTGATTACGGATGAAATCGTGCATTTCCAGCTCTGTCGGCTTTTCTCTCCACCGGGTCTGTTTCCGTCCATCGCAAGCCTACTTATTTACAATATTCTTACTAGTGTTGTGTTGTGGTGATAATAACTATCGTTTTAGTGTATCTGAAGATTAAGCAATGTTCACAAGGCCCACTTGTTCTCTATTTCGTATTATATTCAATGTATACCTGGAACTTTTTACAGATGTCTTATTTTTTCTTCACAAACTTTATACTTCATACATACTGTTTCGTTTATTGTGTAAGGATAGTTTAACCATTCTCGAAAGCCAGAGCACATATTTCTACTGAAGGTGCGTCTTGGACGGTGCCGTAAAAGAGGCTGTAGATTACGACGATGAGTTTAAGTTCCTTCACTAAAACTAAACGACGAAATGTTTAAACACCCAGAAATTGAATATGGAAGAGAAGTATATGTATAAGAAGAGCACACCAATATTCAGTCGTCAGTCATCACAGTTGGGTAACAGTGTCATTTGGTTACCGTCCTGTTGTCTGTCTATATCTGCTGTCTGTTGTTTGTTTACTTTGGCACGTTGTTGCAGAAAAGATTAGTACCAGGAAAAATTTATGGCGGGGGGGGGGGGCATTGAGGAGGAAATGGGGGCGCGAAAAAAATGGGGTTGCGAATGGGTCAGAGGATGGCCTTGAAATTTCTTGATGGTCTGAAAGGAAGAGAGGTCATGAAATATTTTGCTCATGATTTGAACCAAATTTAACGAAGGAACAGTCGTTTGCCAGGTACATTTGCCAAATTTCTTGCTTCGCCGCAATACGTGCTTTAACCCGAAACCTACATTGCATCATTATCATGAAGTGGGTGACTGTCAGAGAATGTGTTTGTGTATGCCTTAATCTCTTGAATGGTATTGGAAGACAATATTCAAGTATTCTAAATTCTCGCAAACCAGAGTTATTATTATTTCGAAATAAAAGTAGGGGACCGACCTCTAAGAACGGCACCGTAAAACGGTCGTGGTTTGCGACGATGGTATTCTATGGCGTTCAATATAATGTGTATGGTGTGAAATTGTATGCCTTTAAATGGCCTACACGTCTTAATTTTCTAAAAAGTGTTCACTGTAGGAGGGGATACTCCCCACTATCAACATAGTGATACTGTTTCTCCCCCAATCAGGATTGAAATGGAAAGCCTTGCTGGCAAATTATCTCCAAGTATATGTTACAGCCAAATGTGAAATCTCTCCTTGCAAAGCCCACATCTATTTGACAATGTAAAGAAATATGTTATCGTGTGGTCGATTGCCACTGTTATTTTAATATAGTTTACCATACAGTTGTACATCTCCAGAATGCGGGGAGGGGATACCGTATAACTGTATATATATATTAAAATATGTATAGCCTTGTGGGGGGGGGGGCTACAGAAATTCTTGGGTTCATTTCGTGAGGGGGGGGAGGCATGACATTTTTTGAGATAACAAAGGTGAGGCTGCGAAAAAAATGTTCACCAAAATATTTTCTCCTCAGTCCCTCCTCTATAAATTCTGCTCGTTCCCTTAAGATGATCAATAGAATCTAGAAAAATGCATGAAAGTATCCAGTAACATCACAAATATGGCCATGGTAGTTTTTCCACTCTCGCCAAATTACAAATGTACATACGTCGAGAGAGCGAGTTGGGGGTATCTTTAATCACCATCATTATCACTGCACCGTCATCGTCACCACCACCACCACCACCACCACCACCACCACCACCACCACCACCATCATCATCATCATCATTATCAAGAAAAAGATGATGAATACAATGATGATGGTAGAGGTTTATGGTGGTCATGGTGATGGTGACATGGTGACGGGTACTGTGTTGGAACCGACCGATTTAACCATGTTAACTAGCTTTACATTATCAAACCTTACCATCAAGAAAGCAAAAGTCGATTTGTGAAGGAACTGGCTATACACTGAGTCAATACGTGAAAAACTAATAATCTGTAAACGGTATTCAAATTTGCAGAGCTTTGGATTTACAAAAACATTACCTTACCTTGTTTCAAGAAGGCACGTGATCCTAGCTGCTGAAATTTACAATATTCAGTAGTGAATTACGGGAGCAGAAAAGCAGCTGTGGACTCGAGACTGACAGATATATTTATGCTATCTAGCGAACAACGAAATACTTGTTATAGCAGGACATTTTATGCACTCTTATTAGCTGTGACGTTTCAGCAAATTACGCACTTTAATTTATCCGGGAAATGGGTTACATCATAGTAAAATTAAACACGATATAATTTTTGTACGGATTGGCGAATGAATTTCCTGTCTCCTCCAGGCAAATTTGGCAAATGTATCATTTTTTCACACTTGATAGTTTCCATGGTTTTCGGAAGGTATTGATTGCTACAGTACACACGATAACTATATCAGTGACACGCCGCCGCAGTAGTTTCGTGTGTGTGACAGACCTTTCCGAGAAATTCGTCCGCCTCCAGTAAGAGATAAATTAAATCGTTAGGCGATTACTCCCACAATGTGATATTCATGAAGGGAAGTAAAAACCATGTATGAAGATAAAGTAAGACTTCTCAGATGTAGTATCGGTTGTCATGAGAGTAAAGGCGGTAATGTGTACTGCTTATAGTCTATGTTCTAGTATTGATCTGGGAAAATAGAACTTGTTTCGAGTAAAGAACAGACATAATAAAGTCTACAAGCTTTCAACAAGTATAGCGTTTGAAGTAATCGTCGCAAAACTACATACAACATCTATCTTTTTACGGCTACAGAAACACGCGCTTCCCATACAATTTACAAAACTTCCTCTGTCCATAGCGGAAACTGCGAAAGTTGGAAAATCTAAACGATATCAAACTTCAAGATGTAATAGCGAAGCAGGAATTCGAAGTCGAACAGTAAGAATCCGACATAGCGAAGTCATTTTTGCCTATGCAAATTCGGCGGTGGTCTACCAGACGAGAATTACTCACAAATGTACAAAATATATATATATTACTTGAGATGCCATGTAAGTTTACCATTTTATGTCAGGGCCTAATACAGTTTTTGTCAATAATTGAGCTCTTGGCACAGGCCTGATGTAATATTCGTGACAACAAGATGTGTGAGATGAAAAGTGTCAATTTGAAATTAATAAATATTGACACATTCTGGAAACTACTACTATTACATGTAAAGTATATCTTTCCTGTGAAACAGTAATGCGTGATTTTTATATTTGACTTCGAAAACATCTCCTCATCTCCTCTGTGAATGTGACCATCGAACTGTGGACTATTTTAAATTTCTAACAACCGCTACTCTAAATTTCAAAAGTCTAAGAACGCACCGGATGTATGCGCACCGGCGCATCTGGAATTGTTTGATCAGCATTTGTGTTATAATTAAATGGAATCATTTTTATGATTATATGTAAGGTACAGGTTTTCTACTTGGGATTTATGAACATAAAATAATTTATACCCACCTATCTACCTACCTACCTACGTACCTACCTACCTACATACCTACACACCCACCTCCCTATTTACCTACCAACCTACCAACCAACATACATACATACATACATACATACCTATCTCCCCGCGGATCTACCTACTTACCTACCGACGTAGATGCAGGCAGACAGACAGACAGACAGACAGACAGACAGACACACACACACACACACACACACATACATACATACATACATACATACATACATACATACATACATACATACATACATACATACATTCATACATACATACTTACATACATACATACATACATACATACATGCATGCATACATACATACATACATACATACATACATACATACATACATACATACATACATACATACATACATACATACATACATACTTACATACATAGTATTACATAGTATTACATATAGACAGACAGACAGACAGATAGACACATATTTTCCTTGTTTTCGACTTCCTTGCGTATGTTATACTTGCTGATGAATCATGCATGATCGCCTGTATTTCAATTTCTATCAGCATTCCCGATACAATATACAATGTAATTAGTTTGTTCACTATTTACTCCATACAAATGTACATGGTAATACCATCAATGACTAGAAGACAGGTAATTCAGCTGAGCTAATCAGAATAATGTGAATATTTCAAGTAAAGCTTAGTACATGTTACAATGGCATAACAAATAATGGAATGTAACAGCTAATGGCGATTTATTAATGGATAACGGAATTGATATGTTAATTAAAATATGAAATTAAACCTCCCATGGCCAGAGTCGGATGATTTTTTTTATCGGCAAAACTGGTAAATTAATCAAGAACTTGATACCATCATATTGATCAGTTTGAAAGCCCGTATTTCAAGTAATATCAATTTCTACTTAGACACTTGTGCGTTGGCGTTGTGTCTGGGATGAGTCGTGTTTCACTGTTTTGATCAAATATTGATATTTCATTAATGAATGAACTCGTGCAATGGGGATAAGGAAAGTAGTTTTTCATAGGCACATTTTTATTTTAAAAACTTATTTATAAAATTTGTTAAGTTTTATCCCATGGGTGTGTATATTTCATTGATTAGAGAAAGCGTTGTAATCTGTACTTTTCATGAATACAGAATATGACAGAGACTAAAGTCGACCCCCCCCCCCAAAAAAAAAAATAAATAAATAAATAAATAAAAATAAAAATAAAAATAACATAAAAATCACCGTCAAATGTTCAACATTTTCACTTCTTAACTGTGGAATATTATCACTGAACGCATAATTATGTATTATACGTTTATTAGGAAAGAATCACATTTTTTTCGAATTCCTGCTTCATTCGCTGATTCGTAGGTTATGCCAATCTAATCACAAAAAAGGTTCGATTCGTTTTATTTATCCGGGCTGTATTTCACGTCTTTTACAAGTATTCCTCTGTGTTCACGTTTACATATACATCGGTATATTACAATGCAAGTCTCTTCCAAAGGGGGAGGTCAGTACCGAGACCAGAAGACTTGTTTAATACACTTAGCACAGTAGACCAATCACATTGAGATTATTCACGCATAGTGTCTTGAGACAGGACATGTCATCAACCATGTCAGTTTCAAAATATGAATAAGACAACAATTTCTCTTTCATTTGAAATTTGATTATTTGTTCACGGCTACCGTATAATTTGTATATATAATTGTGGTGATTGAGATGAATATGCTTGTACCCCCATTTTACAGAACACCATTTTTAAAAGGGAAGGAGAAGGCAAAAGAACAACACAATTTCTTGCCTAAAGTTCGTGTTTCCACACCGCCGGATAAGGAAAGGCGAGAGCCAAATATTCCCACGTGACTGGAATCTAGCCTAGACACTCTTTGCTAGCTATCTTTATAGTCTGTCTGTTAAATTACTTTAGTCAAGATGATTTTGGCGATTTTTTTGGCCTTACGATACGATCTGCAGCTACAGGACTGAGACCGTCATTTCTTATCGTGAGGGTACGGATCTGGTTCAATACTCGGCGGGAAATGGTAACATGATAAAATAAATACCTTTTAAACTGACAACGGTTTGAAAAGATTGAAGGCATTAACTTACTTCACGAATCCCGGAAACTATATCGATATACGCACACATAGAAGTCATCGATCATTCACGAATCACGACATTGGAATAATTTGGAACAAAATGCAAATGCGATGCCCAAAGCCAATACAATACAACAACAATAACCAATCATATTGGAGAGATGGCAAAACTGACAGATAGGAACACAAGTTTACGCTGACATCGTCAGAAGTAATGAATATGACTTTGACCGGAACAAACGTATGCAAGTGAAATGGAACGACATGAAATATACAAAAGTAAAATCGGTTAGATATTATTTTACACGACATTATGAATCTTTTAATCTTAAACAACCCACACGCTTAACCCACACACATCCGTGTGTGTGTGTGTGTGTGTGTGTGTGTGTGTGTGTGTGTGTATCTGTCTGTATGTATGTATGTATGTATGTATGTATGTATGTATGTATGTATGTGTGTGTGTATGTATGTATGTATGTATGTATGTATGTATGTATGTATGCATATCTGCATGTATGTATGTATGTATGTATGTTTGTACATGTTGTATGTATGTATGTATGTATGTATGTATGTATGTATGTATGTATGTATGTATGTATGTATGTATGTATAGATGCCTGCCTGCCTGCATTCATCCATCCATCCATCTAATTAGATAGATAGATAGATAGATAGATAGATAGATAGATAGATAGATAGATAGATAGATAGATAGATAGATAGATAGATAGATAGATAGATAGATAGATAGATAGTATCCATCTATCTAATTCCATAAGATAAGTTTATACCCTAATTTGGTGGAAGACGATCCCTCATTTGATTCTGTGTTCTCGGAATGTTATTTTGAGAAAGAACATTTTTCTTAATGAATAATTAATCTTTTCGTGATCGAAGTAAACGCCTGCTTACTTTAGAAGAGTTTCTTACCTTCTTGGCATAGCCTAGTCTGTAAGATACAGGTGGTTAAGAAGTCTGATAGGGCTGAACAACACGACATATCTTACAGTGGTTTAGAAGCCTGATAGGGCTGAACAACACGACATATCTTACAGTGGTTTAGAAGCCTGATAGGACTGAACAACACGACATATCTTACAGTGGTTTAGCAACCTGATAGGGCTGAACAACACGACATATCTTACAGTGGTTTAGAAGCCTGATAGGGCTGAACAACAAGACATATCTTACAGTGGTTTAGAAGCCTGACAGGGCTGAACAACACAACATATCTTACAGTGGTTTAGAAGCCTGATAGGGCTGAACAACACGAAATATCTTACAGTAGTTTAGAAGCCTGATAGGACTGAACAACACAACATACCTTACAGTGGTTTAGAAGTCTGATAGGGCTGAACAACACAACATATCTTACAGTGGTTTAGAAGCCTGATAGGGCTGAACAACACGACATATCTTACAGTGGTTTAGAAGCCTGATAGGGCTGAACAACACGACATATCTTACAGTGGTTTAGAAGCCTGATAGGGCTAAACAACACGCACACTCGTCGGAGCACTGATCGAGGAACAGTGTGGGATCGAGGCTGTAAGCGTTCTTGCTTGACGATTTACTTGAATTGTTGACCAATAAAACAAAACCATATTTTTTCGAGGATTCGTGCAGAAAGTTGTTATTGATAAGACAAGTTTCTAGTGATATTTACTGGCTACTTTTCTTTCTTTGAACTTGAATAGTAGTCAGAATTACGATATTTTTTCTGTACGTCACCGCTCTATTTGTCAAGATCATTTGATTTGTGTATTAAAGTGTTTTAAGTGTTATTATACTCTGAATTGTGGTATGAAAAATGTAACCCCTACATGAAAGCCAATACCATATTGTCGAATCTCAAACACAAATCCTGACAATATTACTCACACGTAGGAAATCGTCATACTCACGTACGGGTAGGTACGTTGGATTTACGTACATATATCAATTTTAGGAAGTGACATATTGCCTTTCACATATAAACTATTTTTAGATGGAAGAGTCACCATTCTTTTTATTTAATAAATATCACATGATAAGTTCCACTCGTGTTCTATTTTTACCAAAATGACGTGCATCGTCTGTATCAGGATACGATTTGAATAAAAATATCTATTTCGGACACGGAAATGAAAGTGTACTTAAAACAATTATTGTAAGCGCATGTCGTCACACTCTCTGTAACATGATACGGTCTCTTAAAATATTACGACAAGGAAGTGAAAGTGTGCTTAAACTGACGCAATCCTTTGTTTCAATTCACTACCAATCAAAATTGCTTTTAATTCGTTGTTTTTTTAGAATACGTTTTTCTACCTTTGAAGTATTGTTACGGCCAACCAAATGTAATAATACAGACTGTATGTCTGTATGACTGAAAAACTAACGTGAAAATCGACCCTCTCGAAAAATGCTCCTTTTTTATTTATCTATTTATTTATCCCTTCAGTATCAAGTGCTCACTAAGATTGTTAGGAGCAGCAGAAACAAAAATTAAAATCCACACACTACTAAAAAAGACGAGTATACAGGAACAAACAAAACAAACCAAAGTGAGGTAAGAAGATTGATAAAACGGAAAAAAAAACATACGCTTCAAATGTTAGTTGTCAGAAAATCTAACCGCTAAACTATTCTATATTAGTTTTAACAAAATCTTTTCTGTTTTCAATTGCCTAAATAAGGTATTGTTTGATAAGTTTATCTATTTGTTTACTTATATAGACTCATTAGCCCCATCTACACGTAGGTCGTCCTACCTGAGGCAGTCCCAAGTCCTACCTGAGGTAGGATAGATTTGTGTCTACACGTAGGAAGGTTACAGCGTGGATGTCGCACCTTCCGTCCTGACAGTCATAGGACGAAGTCAGGAGGGTTTCAGGAAACCTCTCGAAGGATAAGTCAGGACGCTTTCAGGACAGGTTCAGGACACGTTTGCGTCTACACGGGCTTCAAACTATCCTGAATCCTACCTCAGGTAGGATTTTTAGTGCCGTGTAGACGGGGCTATTGTTTCGAATTATCTCCTATAAATAGGCCTTTTTTTGGGTCAGGTTTGCCAAACTCTTACCAACACACGAAAGCACGCTAGGATTTAATAGAGGATGAGTAAGGCATTATTTCAAAATTCATAATGGCCTGGTTTGAAAATAAAAACTGAATACACATAGTTCGATGACCTTCGTTCTTCGTATAAATAACCCGATTTTATACTTAATCCGTTCAAAAATTCTTAAAATAAAATCAATAGTGATGAAAGTATTGGTATTTTTGTATTCTTTATATTCACATCGAGGCTAATATAATTTTTGGTAAACAAAATCAAGCCAAATTGGAAACTTTTGTATATCGAGTAAGTCAATGCAATTCCTGTAAAAAAATGAAAATTAAACATTGACATCGAAAAATAGACATTGTACTACAAAGGTAGAAGAATAATCATTTTCTGTAGATTTTAGGGATTTAGGAAGTAACATATTGCCTTTCACAACTAACTATTTTTAGATGGAAGAGCTGTCATTATTTTTATTATCACACGATAAGTACATTTGTACCACTTGTGTTCTATTTTTACCAAAATGTCGTGCACCATCTGTATCAGGATACGAATAAATATCTATTTCGGACACGGAAATGAAAGTGTACTTAAAACAATTTTAATATAATCTTATTTTCAATTCACTTTAAATCCGACTGCGGTTCCATTCTTTTAAAAATACATATGTCGACATTCGTTGTATTTTAGTCAAGTAGCATGCCGTGCACTGGCTGTAACAAGAGATGGCGTCGTGAGATATCGCCAGTACAGTAGGCGTAAAATTATTTACATTTTATAATTCAAATGGCTTACAATTTTGTTAACGATTTACAATCATTTTTACATTTGTAATATTGTGAAGGCAAACCAAATGACTGCATTGATTGCAAAAAATGACACATACATCGACCCTGTAAACATGGTATTTCTTTCGAAATTATCTTTTAGATTATTTTGTTTAAAGTTTCCAGACCATTACCATCAATTGTATTGACAAAACTACTCGTCAAACCCGTAAAAACGAGTAAGTTTTTAAAAGGGGGTGAGCAAGGCGTGTTTTTATAACTCATAATCGAATCTTTTAACTTTCGTAAACTGTAAAACTTCTAAAAATAAAGATAGTAAAAGTATAATTTCATGTCGTATTTTGTGATGTCACTGATTTGTTTTCTACACAATCCATAGTTACTTGACCATTTTAGCAAAAAGTACTGCTTGCATTAACATAAATTATAATTCTTTTCCTAGTCTGGATGTCAACGTAACGATACCGTATAGAAACTAGAAACTAGACTATTCTATTCCTGATATAATTCGATGTCTTAATACATTTACACTGAATATACGATACGAATTATGTTTCACACTTACGTGTAATTTTTTAAATATACATTTTATGATTCACTTATGTAATTAAGGTTATTAAAAATGTTCATTTGTCTTTTTTTACTTTATAAATTGGACTAGCTTCCAAAGGTATTCCCGGTGAATAAATGAACCCATAAATGGACAAAATATAAAATGAAGCCATTTTCTCCAGAAATCGTATCCTTCAATTGAAATGGCGTGAATGTAAAAAAAGGTGTATAATTTATCACGTAGTTCGTAACGTACACTTTTATTTATTTCGTGAACTGTACAGTATAGCTACCCTTTGCCTAACCTTATACTCAAGTAGACCCAATTTTCACCAGCTAAAGAAATCGTTCCAGGAGTGTGGACATGTTCTACAAAAGAGCACTGTCGCAAGCCAGAGCAATATACATATATTTCTGGTTGGCGGGTACGTTTGGGACGGTGCAGAGGCCTGGGGTTAACGACGATGCAAAAGAGTTACCGCAGATTTATAAATACTCACGGCTTTGAATTCTTCTCTTCGGACACAGCAGTCACCGATTACAATTACAATTATTATTGGCGCCACAGAACAAGAACAAATCGGAAGTTTTGAATTTCTGCACTTTATCGTGATCTTTTCTTTTTCTATTCGTTTTTGTCATGTCATCGGGATAGAACGTTGGGTACTTGCCACGAGAGGGCGATATTTACCATGAAAACGTTTGTTCGGTTGTTGGAATAGCAAGGTCGCATGCAAAAGCATAAATTAGCAAAATAATCAATCATTTTCAAGACAGAAACGTAAACACAACAACGGTAATTGGAAGATTTCGTAATTTTTATTTTGTTTCAATTTTTCCGAGTATTTTTCCTTGTGGTATGCCAAAGCATGCAAGGCTTGGTTTGCAGAAAAAAAGACAATGGCAATCAAAATTTCATGCTGTATTTAAGTATTTAATTCTAATTTGACAATGCTATAAATGTACATGACTATACTTTGGCACATGAGCTCTGCACATACATTACATTTGCTTCAGAACTGAGTTCAACATGTTCAAAGGTCGTAGGTCATATTTATCATGAAAACGTTTATTTATCATGAATATATATATATATATATATATATATATATATATATATATATATATATATATATATATATATATATATATATATATATATATATATATATATATACGGGCATGTATGAATGCTATTGACAGAATGTACCATATGTTTCTATTTGTACTATATGAGTGTATAGATAGTATATAGAGAAAAATATAGTACCATATCTTATTTCAATAGTATACAGGCCTGTATATACATATATACATGTATATAAATAGTTATACATGAGTTTAAAATGATATTCCATTCACCCATGGCCACACATGCATATTTGTTTGTTTGTTTGTTTGTAACATGGTTCCTGGGCTCCCTATGATAATGGTAGCATGAAATAGGGTATGTCCATGCAAAAAAGTGATTTATATAATCATGCAAAAAGGAGTGTTGACTACTTCTTTGAAACTGACTTTTTCCCTTGGTCTAGTTTGGTCCTGGAAGTTGTAGGGTTGAAATATGGTAGACTGAGACATAAACAATTTGTAATGACTAGAATTACTACTTTAAAGTAGATTATAACTTGACAAAAATAAAATCATAAACTCCACAAGAAAAAGTTAACAAATACGAGTGAGGTAGGAAGTAAATGATACTAGAGTTCAGAAATGAAAGTGACAGTAATAATGCTTTGTGTCATTTTAAATCTTGTTAAAACTTGTAAAGATTTCCATTTACTATTCAAGTCAAGATCTTTATTCACAGGTAAGTAAAGCAAGCACATCACAACAATATGGTTGCTTAACCACGCTGTCATATTTTGGAATGTTTCAAAAGTTCAAAGTTTAAAGTTCAAAGGTTAGAAATAGCTACTTTGAAACTAGAGTATTGCACAAGGAATTGTTTAACAGGAAATTCATGATGTGTGTGAAAAAATGGTTCCTTAGCTTTTTCAGGGCCTAGTTTACCTTTACAAAATTTGTTTTCAAACAAAGATTAATCTATGCTTGGATACTAGTTTGGAAATCTGTATTTCACATTATAACATGCAAATAATACTTGTGACATTTCTATGGAAATTATGGAATTTATTCTCTAGTTTGTTTGACTTTATATATTATCACTATTTGTTGCTCTACATCACTACAATGTGTGTGGTCATCACTTCTGTTGTTCTACATCACAACAGTGTGTGTGGTCATCACTTCTGTTGTTCTACATCACAATAATGTGTTTGGTCATCACTTCTGTTGTTCTACATCACAGCAATGTGTGTGGTTTTTAGTTCTGCTCTTAAAATTAACACAAACATGTGTCTATGTCATCACTTCTGTTGTTCTACATCATAACAGTCTAAAAATATATCAAACGTGTACAAATATTTCTTATTTACATTACGAAAACATTATGCTTCTGTGTCACCAATGCTGAAATTTATTGGAAAGCAGAAATGGACTATTTATACAAATGTACATGAGATAATTAAAGTAAAGGTCTTATTGTTGTGAGTTGGTTGCCATGGAAATGTTGAAACGTGTACTGTGACTCAGTTTACGTAGGCTTCAAGTGCTCTCCTCTCTTGTAGCCCCCTCTGTGGAGCACCTCCTCAGATAATAATGGTATAACCCATCTTGTCAGAGTGAGTGTGGCTTGCAATTCAAGGTAGTACTAACATCCATTACATTTGGGGGTGGTTCAGTGTGAAAAATTGAGGTTAGGTATGTTCAAATTTCGGCTTTTAGGTGATACAATTTGTTTATGTCATAATTTCTAGAATGAGATGTCACAATAGTCCACACTTCTGATGTCAAGGATCATCACGTTTAGTAGGATTGTAGTTTGGTATTTGTATCTGTTTGGTAGCTCATAGGGTTGCCTTTTGGTGATCTTGGAGTTGAGTCATCAGTTGTAGGTATACTTGTATATGATGGTATACTAAACACCATTTCTCTGGACTTTTCCACATTTTGTAGACTAGCTTGTAATTTGTCAAGTGATGGTAGAGGAGATGAAGGAAAGCCATACAGATCAGGAGATACATTGGTTGACATGCGATTACTAAGAAGTCCTTGGCGACTGCTTCCACGGTATTGACTAGTCAAGTACTGGCTCTTTGACACTGGATGTGTGAGTCTACCTCCCTTGACGGGAACCACAGGAAGTGTTTGGAACTGCATCGAATTACGACTCACAAATCCACGACAGATCTTCATTTTATCATATCGGTCACGCTCAGGACTTGTATTAGTACTAGGACTTTGAGCTCTGCCGACTCGTAAACTGCCAAGAGACTCCATTCCGCTAATCCACCTGACGTCTTCTTGAACATTTTCATCCATTCGTTGTATGACTGATGATTTATCCAGTAATGCCATCTGTCTTGTTCCTGGCTTCTTTGTCGTTGCTCGCTTATATTGGTGTCTGTTCAAAATTTCTTTCTTTGGAGAGAAAGTGACGGATCTGGTTCCTCTGCTCTTTAAGACCATGGAGTTGTAAAATGACTTGTCTCTCATAACAGGAGCCGTGTCTAATCTCCGACAAGTTAGAGGTTCAAAGTAAACATTACCATGGTAACCTCTCCATGCCTAGCAAACAAATGAAAAAAAGAAGTCACATTTTTAAAAGCAATCATTGGAAAAACAAGAATCTGTAACTACTTTGCCTCCATACTTGTGGCTTTGGTAGCATATGTGAAAAGATAACCAGCTGAATGGGACACCAGGGTTCTTCACCGTCCAAAAGGAGTGTTAATCAGTCATCAATATTCATGAGGATGAATATTAGGTAAATCAAGTATCAAACAATGTTAATTGCTGGCTACAATCACTGAATCGTGTGAATTAACTACAACTTATCAGAACTGATTGGAAGTATATTATTGTTGTTTAGGTGTATTTTCTGTGTGGTGGTTGTCACGGTCACCAGTGGAATCCCAGGACATGATAGATTAATGGAACTATTAAATTACTCCATAAAATGTGTAACATACTCATCCAAAATTGCACAAAGATCACAAACTTATTCCTAAGTGATAAACTGTTGCTGTATTTCAGTCAAAGTAGACAAAACACCCCTCTCCCCTCCCCCTAAACAAACGTTCACAAGTACGACATCGATACATTTATATATGATGTAAACCATGATGAAAATTGAAGCGGTCACACTGCTATTATTGATGCAATGTAAAAACATGATGTTAAATACATTAAAATACTACTGGAAACCCAGCACTGTATATCAAATCATATGTCAATTTTAATCAACTTATCAACATCTCAGTAGTAAATACAGAACCTGTTATAATTGAAGGCATGAAAGTTTCAAAATTTGATTAGAAGAGTGAAAATGAAGTTCAACAATAGCATTGATGTCAGACCCCCCCCCCCTCACACCCTAAATGAACAAAGTTTATTTATTGAGCTTGTATGACATTGTGCGATCATCCCTAAGTCTCCTGAAGTACCAAATTGGAAGATTGGTAGCCTACGGGAGTAGGAACTGTTATTTTCTTTTAATATTATTACATGTACTTAGTTTTGGCATCAAGCAGCAACCAGAATGAATAATGTAGCTATACAGCTAATTTTCATTTACCCATTAAAATAGTTAACAACAACATTATTTTTTTTAAACAACAAATAAAGTTCTATTTCTTTCATATCGAATATTTATCTCTGGAGATCTATACATATGGTTGCTTTATTTTCCCAAAAAATAAACTCTGTTCATCATTCTAGAGAAGTTAGCATCAACATGTGAAATACTGGCACATTTTATAGGCAACAAAGTACTTTCCCGCCAAAATGTTTCAGATAAAAATTCTTGTTTGTTGAGACTTTCTGGTCAATTTTAAATTTCTTAAATTTCAGAACTGAAATAGTGAGATGTTTTAATGACTCCACATCTAAATTTTTGTTTAAAAATGTTCATAATTCCACTGCCATGACAGATTTTAAAAATGTGTTCACCAAGATATGACACCAAAAAAAAAAGGGGGGGGGGTTTCAAGAACCTTTCTTTGAGAAACAGTGGGAAAGATACTGGTATTACTCATGCTTATTAGAAATATCAATGGTTTTCTGTCACTTTTTAGAGTAAAGTGTATCAAAAATGGGCATTCTCAGGAGAAATTGTCACCTGTCTCTTGTACTTATCCCAGTCAAATAACTGCGTGGGTATCTATGGTTAAAAAGAGGTTAACCGTTTTCACTTTGTGTCTCATTCATTACACATGTACCTCATTATCACTTACAATTTGACATCTAGGTCGCAAACTCAATTAGTCTATGGTCACTAAATTGTTAAGGAAAGTCTTCACAAAGCAAAAAAGATATCGAGGAACTCGAGATCTCCATCTATTTTACATCCATAATGTTTCAAATAAATCTAAATTATTCTTACAAATAAACTCTAAATGTTCTCCTCACATGATAAATGTGCTTCGTACTTAATTTGGAGTAAAAATCTCTCAAAGTCGGACCAAATGTTCAGACCTGATGCACCCTCCTTAACAAGATGACAATCCTCTTTAAGTTGTGTTTTGTGGTTTTGTTGTTGGTAGGCGTACATCTTAAAGTGTCATTAAAGTCCATAAAACCCAGTCACTATGGTTTACCAATACATCATGACATGGCAGGCCATAATCTTCTTGGTGACTCACTTTTTTGTGTGAAGTATTCTGGATGATGAATAGTGTAATCCTATATCTTTCTAGAGCTGGGTTTAAAACATTACCGAGTACTTACACACAGACATTTCTATACTGTGTTGGTTAAGATGCAATTCAATACACATCTATAGAACACAAAGCAAGGGAAAACCACTAAAACCAAACATTGGTAGTTTATAAGATAGTCACAATCTGATTAAAATCTAAGGAAAAAAAGGACTTTTTGCTACATTTACCGGTATTTCATTTAATGTCATCAATGTTATCTTATGGTTTTTTGTTTTCTTTGGTTATACTAATAATTTGGGTGACAGCAAATTTGTTCACCATCACACTTCAAGAGTGTTATCCACTACAAACAGAGATGTAAAACAGTTTTTTTCTTCTTTTTTTTTCTTAAAAGATAGTCAAAACTCACTAATCCATAGTTCTGATATTGATTCTGGAGTTTCTTGTCTATTTCTGTAACTTTCACTAAATCTTGTATTTAATAGTAAACAAAGTACAGGAATAAGAAAATTTTGTACTGGTCATTGGTTTGATGTTTTTGGAAGATGACTGTCAAAGATAATCAATTAATCAATCAATCAATCAATCAATCAATCAATCAATCAATCAATCAATCAATCAATCAATCAATCAATCAACCAACCAACCAACCAACCAACCAACCAACCAACCAACCAACCAACCAATCAATCAATCAATCAATCAATCAATCAATCAACCAACCAACCAACCAACCAACCAACCAACCAACCAACCAACCAACCAACCAACCAATCAATCAATCAATCAATCAATCAATCAATCAATCAATCAAATAATCAATCCATCACTCCATCCCTCCATTCATCCCTGTCAGTAAATCAGAGATCTAATGGTAGACACTTTTACTTGGAATAACATAAATTTTCCTACTACTAAAATCCATTCAAATGCAAAAAATCCATCATCTTATTTCCTCTGCAGAGTATAGTAATACGTCCCTAGATATAATCCAATGAAAATAAAGCGTAACATATTTTGAACATAATATAATATATAAAAAAAAAAAAAAAAAAAAAAAAAAAAAAAATGGGTTGTCGGTGGCCGAGCGGTTAGCTCGTACGCCTCTTACCTCTGCAGTCTGGGTTCGAACCCGCCTGGTGTTGGCTGGGTTTGATTTAAAATTTAACTAGGTCTGCATGTAAGAAGGGTGATGCTCAGTTTGACCCTGCCGAACAACGCAGGTTTTCCCCGGGCACTCCGGTTTCCTCCTGCTTCTTCAACACTAGGGCACTAGGGCGCTGCTCTGCGGCGACCATTCAACAAATTTCCGAATTTATTTGGACAAATAAAGATTATTATTATTATAAGTTACTGTATTTCTGATCATCAGATTGTATAGCAAATATAGTTCAATATGAAGACTGGAGGTTTCCTGAACTTGGAGACTGAACTTTTTTCAAATTTAAAACACTACTACTAATTCCACAGATTAGGTGGATGACATTTTCCCACAGATGACAGAGGACAAAATACAAAACTAATTCTTTTGAGGTCTATCATACCTCAAGAATTCTTCAAATCTTGAGATGCTACTTGTGACAAGATGATGACACCAACAGACACTATCCATCTTCACTTCAAAGATGTTGATTTATTAATTGTTAAGTTCAGTTTTATGTTCATCTCGATTTCCTCCCATGTGAGTAAATTTCTCCAACCCAATGATCACTGTGGGAACTATAGAGATCACACAATACATTTCTTCCGGCTTAGTATTAGCATACATCATTCAGGCTTTCATTAGCTATGACTACAACAGTAAGCCAGTTTAAGAATGTTTTCAGGTGTACGTACAAAGCTTTGAGAAATGTCATTCAATAGCTGGAATTTGTTAAAGTTGAGGAGTTTCTGTTTTGTTCACAAATTTTACCTGTGCAAGCTAAGTACACGTACTTAGTACACAGAAGAAAGAGGACCAAAAACTAGGGCTTCTCTACGTCTACTTGATTCAAAAATGTTTTTCTGAGATTGTCAAAGTAATGCTTTCCACAAACACTTAAAAATGAGAGAAAATATTTTTTGTTGTTGTTGAGATTTGATTCTGACTGCATAGAGTTACAAAATTTAAGTGTCGTCTGCTTTGGCCCAAAATAGTAAAATATGAACAGAAATGATGAAATGTTACATATATGTGTGTATAGCAGACTGTAGATTTTGTAACATCATTTTATTTGAGAAAGAAAGTATATATGAAAAGCAAATCTGTTATTTCATTGTAAAAACCTGCTTATGTATAGAACTAGTGGGAAAATGTAGCCATTGTGTATTCAGTTACAATGAATGAACTTCTAGTTGTTTGCTCTCCACAAAAGTGTCTGTACTAATATTTTGTAGTGTAGATCATAAAGTACACAATAAGTGTCTTGAGCTTAAATTACTAAACAATGACTCTCTCTTTAAAACAACCAAATTATAACCATATGAAATGAATGCACAATTATTTCTGCCTGAAATGCCTACAAATTAACTACCATATCAGACTAAAATACCCCCAAAATAATCATGATTAAAAAGGACCATAAAATAACTGCCATGACAAAAATGCCTATGAAATAACAGTCTGACTAAAATTACTACAAAATAACAATCTGAATATAATGACTGCAAAATAACAGTCTGACTAAAATGACTACAGGAGTTCATTTAGCCATGATGAGCTTGCCAGCTTTGAAAACCTGACATGTTCACTTTACAACTTTCTCATCCTAGTATAAAACCTTTTCATGTAACTCTTTGTATTCGAGGTCGCTCTTAAGGACATCGTTTTTCACAAGGGGTCTATTTTTAACCAACAGCTTCTTTTCTTGACACTTTCTAAAAGCTCAGCAAAAAGGAATAAAACTGAGAAGAGTGGCTGTTTGTCTGGTTTTTCGAAAAGTCATAAAATTCAACTTGGTTACATTTACACCTGACAGGATCCTAAATCAGCCTGTTTGACCTGTCAGTCATTTGTCAAACGAGCTCACAGAAAAATAGCCACTAATATGTTTATTTTGGGAGGAGAAAAAAACATCAAGTAGAGAATTTTTCTCCCTGACTGCCCTGCATGTGTCTCCAGGGAGATGACTAAATCAATACACAAGCGAAACAAAAACACACAAACGATGGTGGCCAATCCAAAAGTGGATAAACAAGTTTTCAGACATAAATTTGAGATGGAAGACACTTCACAGCGACAATAAGACACACGGTTGTGAGAAGAACAGCTGCTGTATTGGAATGTCACCAGATAGGTTCTCATCAATTCATGCGTAGCAACATATATCATCATTGGACTTGTTCCATTTTTTTTTTAATCGGAAGGAAGTTACCATTGTACACAAGCAGCATACCTGACCCACCTTGCCTTTATGGTTGAAAGACCTTGCTAGCTTGCATGAAATGGCTCCATTCTTTTAATAAAATTGTCAAAGTTTTTCACATTACTGATAACATTACAAGAAAGTCAACTCAGCATCAATCTAAGTTTAATACTTACAATAAATTCTACTATTTACAGTCCAAAATGAAACTGAAATTTGTGAAAAAATTTACTTCACAACAAAAAGTCACACATTTCTGTTCAACATGTCTATAACCCAAGGACAAAAACTAGAACCCATTCAAAATCTTAAAGTATCGATTCTTATTCAATGACTTTAGCACAAAGTCATCACTTTTACAGTACAATGTTGAAGTACCAGACTTGTACCTTTTTAGATTTTTGTTCTCATTTTCCAACAAATATGCTGGCCATTCTCTTTTTTGAAAAATGAGGAAAAACCAGACACTACTCTCAATAACATTAGACACTTATGATTCACTTCTACAATGGTAACTCGTATTTAAAATTATGCCAATACTTGAACTTTCATCAACACCTCCAAATAATTACAGTGGTGTTTTTCCAGTCTAACAAAATACTTTGTTTGGTTTGATAGGTCTATTTTTAGTTCAATAAAAGGATACACTGTTATTATTAAGTCAATTAGAATCGACAACCAGTTATTACACTTCCATTACTTGACTATCACAAACAAGTGGTACAATGTTGACCTTTGACCTCTGACATGACACACAGTTCTGCTCTGATAACATGATCACTGCCTTGAGACATTAAA